>NW_028258138.1:37905151-38208181 GCF_053883595.1 Heterocephalus glaber
CTGTTTACAGAAGTCAGTAACTGCTAAGTGAATATTTCTAAAAACATGATATTCAGTGACAAGCAAGGTATTTAGTACCATTTTAAAGAATGGCATTGAACATGGTTGCCTGTATTATATAAATCATCTTGGTTATTATGATTACATTAATATGGATTATTAAATATTTGTTACAACTATCAGTAGTTCAACTATTGGGACCATAAAGGTTTTTCATGATGACCATGAAAAAGAAGGCAGCAGGAGAAATGTACCTGGTCTTCCATCACAAATGATTTAGAAAGAAGGTACCGTACAATAATAAGGTTGAAATGTCATATCAAAGGTAATCATTAGATTTTTTCTTACATATAATATAAAGGTTCCTATTTTTGTTTTGTATTTATATTTAATGTAAATTTCAAGCCTGAATATCTACTATAAAAATCAGTATACTATTTAACGTTAAATTCAATATTATCATGTATGAGTTAACACACACATGCACATACACACATATAACTATTCTCTCATGCATATTTAACATGTGCTCTAATTTTAAACTATTAAGAATGTTAATTTCAATTAAGCATAACTTCTTTTGTTAACCTCAGGATGCACTGAAAATATCAAGTGGTTCTATTTTTGTAAGTCTGTTTTTTTCATTGATTTTTGAAATGGATCTCTAGCATATTCACTTGAATAATTGAATGAAAACACTGAGCTACACTTTAATCTACTCATATTTTAACACAAAATTTAATTTAGATAGTTGTAAATAATCGATTTCTTTAATTTTAGATAATGACCAACTGACATTTTCTTTTATTCCAATAACTAATTTCTTTTCTTTGAAGATTAGAGTAAAACAGTAAAGAGCTATGAAAATATAGTATAGATCCCATTCTAGTTAATAGCAGAAAATTAAAATAAGACAGATGAATTTTATATAATAGCTACCAACCTACCAGTAAATACTTAACTTAATCTATTAACATAATCTTTTTCTTCATGTTTTAAAATTATTTAAAATTTCATTTATTGCTATTGACATGTATGCAGCATCTCTTAATTGTGGTTTTCATCCTCTTCTATTTCTTTCTCTCCCCACTCCCTTCATCTCTTGGTTTCCTTCTTTTTTGCAAAATATATATGTCCCTTTTTCCCGTTATCTGTTATTTGAACACTATTTACATTTTGGGGCCTCTCATTTAAAAGAAACCACTCAATATTTAAGCCCTGTGTTAATTTTGTCTGATTTAACATTATAGCCTCAAGGTGCATCCATTTTAGTACAAGTATAATCTTGAAAGTAAAAGGCAAGTATAAATTTATCCAACTTCAAACAATGCTTTATAAAATAAATGTAAAATGAGAAAAAGAAATATAAAATCATCAAATAAATGAAGAGAGCTAGTATTTATTGAAGAACACTCATGACACATGTATTTTATCTTTGAACACAGAACCTCTGCCAGTTTGTGTGTGTGTGTTTAAAATATAAACAAATGATATATAGTATTCAAGGACAAATACAATTGGTTGGAACTGATTTCTGTGTTAACATATTCCACAGGTTTTGGAATACAAATAACAACATTGTGGATAATTACCAACTTTAGTCTTATTTTTTCTGTTTAGTAAGCATTGCATAAAATTGCTGAAAAACAAACATATGGTACTGGATTTGCCTTCTGATTTCTTGGGAGTTGATATTGCTAATGGAAGAATGAAATTAATATATCTGAATCTATAAATGTGCTTATTTTCAATTTATTTATGTATCATAGTAACATGTTTTAGTAAAGAGGACTACATGTACTCATTCCTTCTTATTAAAAGCCATAAAACACTTTGCGAAATATCTGCTTGTAATGAGACATGGTTTTATTAATGAAATATGTTTTGAGCTTATACTTTATAAAAAAGTATAAATTTGAAGTCTAGTTTTAGCCTCCCACACAAACTTGAGTAGCCTGAAGGAGTCTGCAGGATGAAGATTGAATTTTTGGTATACAGGGGCTGATGATGCAGGGAACATCCAACTTTTGGCCTACAATTCTAGATCTATATTGCTCTTTACAAATGCCAATAGTTAGGAAAGAGTCAAAAAACAAACACCTGGAATCAATGTTCAGAAATCACAGCCATTCCCTTTTTACCCTCATCATATTAATTGTTTTATTTCATGGCAATCAAGATAGAAGTTAAATGTAGACAAATGTCAATAAAGAATTAGTACTGGAATGTTGCAGTGTAACTATCAAAGAATTACTGTATAAATATACTCATTCTGGCAAACTTACTGCATTTGTAATTCCTTATCTCTAAAAATCTGATGATTTGTAGTCAACATCTATTTAGTCAGTACATACTATACAATATCTTACTGATGAAATAAAGCAAAGCAAGTTGTTTATTTAACTCCATCTCTTTAAGAATTATATTTGCTGATTTTTGATAAAATATTTTTAAAAGTATAAAGAAATATTTTTGTCTAGTAAGCAGACAGAACTTAAAATTAAACCACAATGCTGAGAAATAAATGTTTTCATATGATTTTATATTTCACATTATTATAGGACCTATAATAAAATAGAGGTAGGGAATAAGTAATACACAAATGAAAATTGACAATTTGAATGATGTACAAAATTTGAATTTATTATACCTGAGTATCTTTTAAAATTTTATCCAAATACTACATGAGTAAAACTGTCAATACTTGTGAAAGGGCTAGGGATTTAGCTCAGTGGTGCTACCACCTTACTTGCAAGCACAAGGTACTGAGTTCAATGTCTGCCACAAAATAAAACAAAAAATAAAACCAAAAAACACCTTGTGAGATTTAAAATTATTTTACAAAATATGAAATTATAAAGTATTAGAAATATGAGTGATATAATGTCCTTTTCATTATAGATACCTCATATTTAAGCTTTTTCATGAATTTAACTTCTATTTAAATGATATTATTATATTGTATGTATTCTTCAACAGCTTCACCTATTCCAATATTCTATTTTGGAGATTTTTCCTTTCATTTATTTATTCACTGATTTCTAGTGCC
This sequence comes from Heterocephalus glaber, assembly GCF_053883595.1. NCBI lineage: Eukaryota > Metazoa > Chordata > Mammalia > Rodentia > Bathyergidae > Heterocephalus > Heterocephalus glaber. The sequence goes on from NW_028258138.1 coordinate 37,908,201, forward strand.
ATAGAGTATTTTTAAGGAAAATAATAACATATCATAGTTTATTCATTACTTACTTCATGAATAATTAAATTGTTTCATGTGTGTTTTCCCATTAAAAATTGTATATATATATATAAATTCTTATAAATGTCTCTTGATGTATATGTAAGCCATGTAAAATCATTTCCATTATTACTACATACAATAAAATGCAAATATTCAAATTTGCATGATGAAGTCAAATAGCTCTTCTAGGAAATTATACCACTTTACACTACCACCAGTACTGTATAAAATTTCTATTTCAACTTCTTGCATATGTTTGGTATGATATCTTTTTAAAAATCTTTGCTTATCTAAAAAGTAATATATTAATATGAGTTAGGTTTTTCCTTGATAACATAATGTTAAGTGCCCACATATATTTTATAAAATAATACTAAAATACATGTGTGTGTTTTTCAGTATTGGGTCATTAATTTTCCTTTCTGTATCAACTTGCAAGATTTTATTGTATTCTGCATAATTTTTGTCACATATGTATTGTTCATATACATAGATGCCTATTTGTCTATTATCTATCTGTCCACAATTTTCTAACAATAAATGAATATTTTATCCTATAATATTTTGTAAAGAAAAAGTTTTAAATTTTTGTGTATTAGAATTTATTGGTCTGTTCTTTCAAGGAAAGTTAAGATTATATACCCAGATGCATACAAATATTTTTCTCTATTCTATGATAAAGGCTTTAATTTTTTGCAATCATGCTGACCAGTTACGATAAGACAAAATGGTGTGCTGAATTTTCCAGAACAAAAAGCATTGTCTGTTGTGTTTGTAATAAGAGAATGTGAGGAGGGAGGATGTATAGATTAACTGACAGCAGGAGAGAGAATCACAGACATGGCCCATTTGTTAATCTTGAGAAGTACATGTTCTATGGTTTCACGCAAATAAATAAAAGTTAATCATGGATATGTTTTGGTAAATAACTTGTTCATCTTTGTTTTATTAGGTCAGGCTATGATATAGTAAAATCTATCAAATGAATAATAGCCCAAGAAAGAATTGATTTTTGGCAGGGTCACATTGTTAACAGCTATTTATTAGAATGATCCCTGTTTTTGTTTCCATACTGGAAAGAGAATATGTACTTTTTTTACTTATGTGGACCATTGACTTTTTCAGTAACTGAAAATACCCTTTAAAATTACTATTTTGGACAGAAAAAAACATTTTTAATAAGCTAAATGCCTTAAGACTATGTAAACCAACATCCTCCCTCTGACTAAAAATTGGGTATGTATGTTATTCTGAAAAAGTCTCTGCTAGTTGTAAAAGATACAATGATTTTGTAGGTCACATTCATAATCACATTCTAAGAACAAAGTAACATGTTTCAATTTGTATTAGTGATTATATTGAAAAGAAGTAATATAAACATAGGACAAAGTGGTTAGGAGCTGTGGCTACCAACATCATTCTGTCACCAGCTGTCATAGGTCCTTGCTTTTAGTAATAGTGAAAATTAAAACTAAGGCACAAGTTTATGGGGACAAAAATGCTTTAAGAGGAAAGTTAAAGGGAAAATAGGGACAGACTCCAAGTTATGTGTCTGGAAAGGGCACACTAATGCAGGAGTTCAGACTGGCATAGTAACAAAAGCAGGAGGCCAGCTTTCAATGATTACCTGGTGGGCTGGGGCCCTGGATGATCGTTACCTCAGTGCTGGTGTCATAGTTCTGGAATCTTTATGGCCAAGGGAGATTTCATTTTCAAGAAAGGACTCTCTGCCTGTGGTGATCTCAGTCATTTGAAGTTCTACTTTTTCTGAAATCCAGGTGATCACAGGTTAGGAATAATGGCTGGAGAATTAGCTGCCCTGTAAATCTCTTATATTGATGTCCTCAGTCTTAAAGAGGAATGAGATCATGTACACTCAGAGCTAAAGAAAGTTCCTAGATGGACACTCCCTAAATGATCAACATACTCCTATGCATAGCTGCAAAGAAATTTAACCCAAAATTTATAGTAAAAAAAAAAAAAGAATAAAAATGAAGGTCTTTGTTCTGCTTCTCTACATGAGTTACCTCATGTAGGCCTACATAGTCAGAGTTTAAAGAAAAAGTGGCTTTTAGGTCCCTGGATGCCCAAGAAGAAAGCAGATAAACCATGCTTTTAATGATTAGCAGGTAAGGATCCAGAATTCTGCCTGTTCCTCATTCCTATGATGCCCACTGACTATGTCAATTCTTTATTTGCATTCTTGCCATAGTGTTCACCAGGCTGCAGTGATGATAGTCTATAGGCATTTCAAAAATTATTTTATACTTACACATAAATTCAATATGTATAATTATTTTAATAGTTATTTTTGGTGGTTACCTCAAACTATATCCCACTAGTCAATAAACCTTCCACAATTTATAGATTATACTATGTGATCCAGACTTGGAAAAGAGGATAAAAAAAAATCTAAGCGACTCATCGAGAAACTGGAGGGATGGAATTGGAGGGGGTGAACAACTTGAAGGGAATCTCAGTAAGCTGTGAAAACCAAAATCAAGGCAATAAGATAAGTTTAAATCTTGTTTGCTAAATTGGCAGACTGGGAACTCAAATTCTTGGTTCAAAAGGAAGGCTCACTCCAGCAAGAATAATTTCAAACTTGTCACTTTCTTTTGCATAAAAATGATGTAATGAAGAATCAGCATGAAAGGGACAGTGAGGAAAGAAAGGAGATTGCCAACTTCACTGAATAAAACTGTCGATATTTGCAGATGACGTGATATTCTCTCTAGAAGACCTCAAGAACTCCACCAAAAGTCTTCTAGACTTAATAACCAAATTTAGTAGAGTAGCTGAATACAAGGTCAACACACAAAAATCAATAGCTTTCCTATACAGGAACAGCAGACTCCCTGAAAAAGGAACTGGAGAAACAACTCCCTTCACAATAGCACCGAAAAAAATTAAATACTTAGGAATCAACCTAACGAAAGAAATCAAGGACCTCTACTCTGAAAACTATAGCACTCTGAAAAAAGAGATTGAGGAGGATATCAGAAAATGGAAAGACTTCCCGTGCTCCTGGGTAGAAAGAATCAACATAGTGAAAATGGCCTTACTTCCAAAACTGCTATATAGATTCAATCCAATCCCAATTGAAATTTTGGCAGCATACTTCACAGACCTTGAGAAAACAATTCAAAAATTCGTTTGGAACCAGAAGAGACCTAGATTAGCAAAAGCAATTCTAGTCAACAAAGACAAGGTAGGGGGTATCACAATCCCCAACTTGAAACTATACTACAAAGCTACTGTGATAAAAACAACATAGTGCTCACAAAGAAACAAATTTAAGGACCAGTGGAATAGATTAAAAGATGCAGAAACAAATCCAAACTCACTCAGTCACCTCATCTTTGACAAAGGAGTTGAACACCCTTACTGGAGGAAAAATAGCCTCGTTAAAAAATGGTGCTGGAAAAACTGGGTTTAAACTTGCCAAAGATTAAAATTAGACCTATATCTCTCACCATGAACTAAACTAAAATCGAAATAGATTAAAGATCTAATTTTTTTTTTTTTTTTTTTTTTGGTGCCGGGGATCAAACTCCGGTCCTTGCGCTTGCGAGGCAGGCGTCAGAACCACTGAGCTAAATCCCTGGCCCTAAAGATCTAAATATTAAAACAGAAACACTAAACCACCTGGAAGAGAGGTTAGGTAGAACTCTTGAAGACTTTGGCATAGGAAAAGACTTTATAAACAAAACCTCAGTCGCACGTGAACTAACACAAAGAATCAACAACTGAGGTCCCATCTAATTAAAAAGCTTCTGCACAGCAAGAGGAACCACTAACAGAATGAAGAGACAACCCACAATGTGGGAAAAATTTTTACCAGCTATTTCTCAGACAAAGGTCTTCTATCTATAATATATAAAGAACTTAAAAAAAATCAGACCTCCTAAATTTAAAGACCCAATCCAAAAATGGGCATCTGAAATGAACAGACATTTCTCAAAGAAGTAGAAACAGCAAATAAACATATTAAAAATGTTGAATGTCAATGGTCATTCCAGAGATGCAAATGAAAACAATGCTGAGATTCCACTTCACTCCAGAAATAATGGCTGCTGTCAAGAAATCAATGAATAACAACTGTTGACTGAGCTGAGAGAAAAGGGAACACTTCTCCAATGTTGGTGGGAATGTAGACTGGTGCAACCACTGTGGAAATCAGTATGGAGATACCTCAAAAACTAAGATTTTATGAACAAAACCTCACTTGCACATGAACTAACAAAAAAAATCAACAAGTGGGATCTCTTCTTATTAAAAAGCTTCTGCATAGCAAGAGAATCCACCAACTGTGTGAAGAGACAACCAACGATGTGGAAAAAATCTTCACCTGCTGTTTTTCAGACAAAGGTCTACTATCTCGAATATTTAAAGAACTTAAAAAATCAGACCTCCCAAATTTAAAGACCCAATCCAAAAATGGGCATCTGAAATGAACAGACATTTTTCAGACAAAGAGTAGATATAGCAAATAAACATATGAAAAAATGTTCAACATCACTCATCATTCAAAAGATGCAAATGAAAACAACACTGAGATTCCACTTCACCACAGAAAGAATGGCTGCTATCATGAAATCAACCAATAACAAGTGCTGGTGGGGCTGTGGGGAAAGAAGAACACTGCTCCACTGATGGTGGGAGTGTAGACTAGTGTAACCACTGTGGAAATCAGTATGGAGATACCTCAAAGAACTAGAACTAGAGGTCCCATTTGACCCAAGTATTCCTCTGCTGGGTATCTTCCCCAAAGAATGGAAAGAATCATACCACAGTGATATATGTGCACCCATGTTCATATAAGCACAGTTTGTAATATCTAAAACATGGAAATAGCCCAGTTTGCCATCAACTGGAGATTGTAAAAGAAAATGTGGATTTTTTGTAAAATGGAGTACTACTCATCCATAAAGAGTGAGAAATTTGAGGCATTTATAGCTAAAGGGATGCACATTGAGGCCATAGTCTTAAGTGAAATAAATACGACACACGTGTAAATACTGAATAGTTTCTCTAGTGTGAGAAACTGAAAGTGTAAATAAGGATCAAAATGTATAATAGATAATGTGAAATAGGAAGAAAAGGGGCAAAGGAGAAGGGGAAGTACAAGGGGTAGGGGCAAGGAAAGAGGGGAATGGAATCAATATGAGAAAGTGAAAAAATGGAAACAAAGTCTTTGTAAATAGGGAGGGTGGGGCATTGAAGGGAGGGCAGGGGAGTGGGGAAAATAAGAATCAAGTTATATTTTGTAAAGGTACAAATCTCCAATGATGAATGTCATTATATTGTATACATAAAATATACCAATAAAAATCATCAGGTCTTTAAAAGAAAAAAGCTTAATGGGAAAAAAGCCTTAACATGATACCCAGATAGCAAAGAAGGGCAAGGAGGAGATACTTTCATGTTTGCATCCAGAGGGAGGCGGGGGAGCTTCTTTTCAGCACGGAATAGAAATCATTCCCTTCATAGTGTTTGTCTTCCCCATCCGTGTGTCTCCCACCTTTACTTCTTCCCTTCAAACACAAGCAAGAGAGGTTTCTGGTCTAACATATTCCATTCCTAAACTTATCACTCAGAGTAAGGATACTGTGATTGTTTCAGATTAATCAGAAGTAGTGGAGGGAGGGAGGGTAGAATTGGTCTCATAGGAATATCTAGGAGAAAGTTACAAGACTGGACGGTTTATAGAAAATAGCAAGAAGTAGAGGAAGTAAGTGAAGCCACACCATGCCCACTACCAGTAGGTTACTAGTGAAAGTGTTTGGAAAAGTGACTTCCTTTCTTTAAGTCATTCTTAGGGTTCTCATACCATGTTATAATTAATTGTTCTTTTCTGCATGATATTTTCACTGTAACTTTTTTTAAAGAACCTAATATAAAAAAATAAAAAATACAGGTATAATTAAGTAAAAGACAGCAAATCTTTATTCAATTTTACATATTTCTGTTACATATTTGGTGCCTAGAAATATAATTTTATTGTAATTGAACAGAGTTATATGCTATTTATTTAACTGAACACAGTGTTTATTTTACTATGAAGTAAGAACTATGTTGTGATTCAACTATGTCTTTTTTTTCTCCAATACCGTCATGTACATGCTGTGGGGTTAAATACTAAATTCTTCTGTAACTTCTTGAAGGCAAAACTCTCAAAATAAAATTTATAGTGTTTGGGTCTATACCATTATGTAATGTCATATATAAAATATACAAACATGAACTTTCATATTTTAGTATTTATGTAGATTCATTGTTATCTTGAATATGTTATAATCATGAGTACATATATAATTGTAAATGTTTCTCCAAGTCATTTAAAGTTTTGTGATAATTCCTTTCAAAATGATTAATTTTACTTTGTAATTGTAATTTACAATCATAGAAATTTTAAAATGAAAAGTCAGATATAGAACACAAGTTGCTGGAGTCTATACATAATGCTTTTCCTTTCATTTTGTAAGATCCTTTGATGCTCTGCTTTGTTTGTTCAACAATTAATGGTTTTAATCAGATCACCCTACATAAAAGATCAGTCTGAGAAAAGACTGACTCCTTAAAGACCCAAAGAAAATTTTTCAAAAGTGTAATTTTTAAGTTTTTTTAAATGCTGTTTTAAGGAAGAACTATATAGGCATATATGTATTAAGGTGACATCTTGTTGAGATAATAATACTTCTTGTTTTCCCAAAAAAAAAGGAAGGGAACCTATGTAATGTACGGTATATACAATCTATGATTACTGGAAATAACATTTGGCAGAGTGATTGATGTGCTAGTTACCCTTGCCTTACCATAGTGAGGAAACTGGCCAATTAAGGAGAAAAGGGAAAACCATCAATCAAATCAAAATTGACAGCCATCCCATCTCTACCATTGAAAAACACAGAAAAATCGTATTTGTCCATCTGGTCCCTTTTTGAAAGGCCTAAGTGTTATGAATTTTTTTCCTGTGTATACTATGTGTAATATATATGTTACATAAGATTTTATGTGTGTCCTTTTACAAAAGCAAGCTATAGTTTTATAAAAGCACTTAACCTAAACCCACTAAGCAAATGGAAGTCCTGTTACCTTTTCCAAGTGATGTGAAATAGTTCACAGGTCTCCAAGGATGCTGGATTATTTCCTCAGGTGGTAAATTTGAAACAAAATTTGCACATTGATGTTTTATTTAAAGATAAGCTTTGTAATGACTTCTGGGCACAATACATCACCTAAGTGCATTTATATGGTGCCATGTAGTAATTGCATCTATTGATCACTCAGAAATTATTCCAGAAGGTCCACTTCGTGCCCTAATTTTGCTTAGTGAAGTACTTTTTAAATAGAAATATGTAGCAGGATATTGGAGAATAACATCATATAAATAATTTGATACTATAAATAGCATACAAGTAGCATAAGAAATGCTGGGAAGAATTAGATAACCAAATGATCATCTAATACTTGCAGAAAATATGAAGAAAACCTAACATGTTGATCTTTAAGGCATTTAGGAAGTACTGTATAGCTCTTTATAATGACCTAGCTAGTTCACTCTATTCTTTATATATATTTATATATATTCTCTATATTACACATCTACATATATTCCATATTTAATATACATTGTATATTTCTCTTTATTCTCAGTCTTTTAGATCATAATATACTGTCTGTGCCTCTAAGATCCTTCTTTTGACAGAATTTTTACGGACACTAGAGATATTGTCTATAATTTCTGATTCTCCTGAACAACATTTCCCAAGAAAAATGATTTGCTTTTTTCTCTTTGTGATTTTATGCACTGTGAAAGTGCCAGATCCTATGCAATGTATGTGCAATCAAATGGAAAAATAAAAGGTTGCCTTCAGAATTTCAAGGCCAATATGCTGCACTGACTATTCATTTGGAATTTGCAAAGTACCTTGACAAAAAATGAATTTCATGTTATTTCTACTCTTCCTATTTAATGATTTTTCTGAAGAGAACTGTGAATAAAAGGGCAAGTAAATGTTAAAAATGTATGCATACTTTATAAATTCTTGTAGAATAAAAGTATGAGTCAGCGTACTAACTTGATGAAACCACTATTGAAACAATGAGTTGAATCCATGAGTGTACTTATAGAAGAAACAAAAGGATGATATGAAAAATATTACAATAAAAAGAATTCTAATACTTTACCTACACAGTTCTTCATGCAGTGGTTATGTAACAAATATGCAATGCAAGATATCATGATATAATGTAAAAATTTAAATGGAAATTATAGTACCCCCTCCAAAAATAGTAATAAATTCTCCTTAATGGGGCTTCACCTCCATTTCAAAAATGTACAATTTTTAAAATCCTTACATAGCTTGTTAATGTCTTTCTATTAGTTAATCTATTATACTTCAATCAGTCCATTTCTAGACATGTACTTTATTCTTTACAAGTCATGAAAAGAAACTCACCCAAATCTGTATTCATTGATATCACTATGCATCCATTATCTTAGCATGGGAAATACCCTGAGAAATATGCTGCAATCAAGGTTCTAACAATTTCTTCTTCCTTTGCTTGGTGGTTGTCAGAGGTCTGACTTGTATCTAATCCAGACTCTGCTGCTTACTCTTATTCTCACCCTTTGTGCTTCACAAGTATGTCTTCCAATAAATTTCTCAAAGGTTAATTCTGTTTTAATATCTGCTTCTCACAGAACATAAACTAATCCAATCTTCATCTTGAAACATGAACAACTGTAAACTTTTTCAAGTTCGATCTTGGCAACAGTCTACCCTCATTTTTTAAACATAGAAACATCTTTCAATTTCAAACAACTTACAAAGAAGTTTAAAAACTCGCTTTCTCCACTCCATATATTTCTGAATGTCTGTACATAACAGCACATTGTGTTCATAGCTAAGTTGTAAAGGCCATTTTGTAATTGTCTCAAGTTCATTGCCGCTATAATATATCTAGGCAGACATTTAGATGTGTTCATGTGATATTAGGGAGAAGAGGAAGAGGAATATTCCAAGAAGCTGTGTACATGTCTACCCATGAATGACCTAGTCTGGCTGAAATGTGTAGTGAGCAGGGTTGGGAGATGTAGGGACTACATTCCATTAGCTCTTGTTGCTTTCCTTCACTGAAGTCCTTAGTCAGGACTTAGCACTCAACTATGTTTGCCAGTCATTTATTTCTCTTACTGAAGATATTGAGAGTTGCTAGAAAACATATTATCTTTTATTTCTGTAATTCTAGATCTTAAGACAGTTATGAAGAGCTCAATTAACATCAGTTGAAAGAGAAATGACTGAAATGAGATATAAGAAATAAGTTGAAAAAATGTAAGGTTAAAAAATGTAAGAAATGAAGTGAAGTAATTTCAAGTTACATTGGTAAAAAAAGCACACAGATTTTTATAAAATAAGAGATAATTAGTTCCAATGGAAATAGTAAAAAGTCAAAGAAAAATTTTAAAATCAACGAGGTTATGGATATGAGGGGTAATTAAAAAAGATTTTCAGGTGGAAACAAAATTTATCTCAAATTTTATAGGAGTAGGATGATGGAGCAAAATGACAAGTAGTTTGGGAGACTTTTCAGGTAAAACTAAGAGGGGAAGAGTCATTTTTAAGTGGTATGCTTAAGTCCATAGTCCAGACTTGACAAGTCAGAAGAATGAAAGATGAATTACACTAGGATGTCTATTGTAATCTTTGTTTTGATGAGGACATTAAATTTCTCTTGGCATACGGGTCAACTAAGCAGTCAGTTTCAGCAACCAAGCATAATCATTTCATGCCCTTAAATACGGATCAGTTATTTATCTGTTTATTTGTTCTTTGTCTGAGAATGTGATCTGCTCAGACTTTTTAGAACTCACACATGCAGAGTAGAGGGAGATGATAACCTCTCCCTTGCCATTTGGATTAGCGAATCAATACCGACAATCCAAAGGCTGAAGAGGTCATGTCCAGATCACTGTCAAATCGAACTGTATGAAAGAATTTCCTCTCCAATGAATTTGAGACAAAAAGCACTAGTCTCCATACTTTCCCAAATGGTAGAAAAGCTATTACAAGTTTCCCATCACATTTAGGAAAGCTGTTCATATTGGGAAACAGACAATTGCAAAGGAAAAAGCGACACTAAGTAGTTGATAGAACAGCTTTAGAAAAATAAAATAATGAAGACCCCAGAACTTCAGATCTGCAGTTCTAAATATTTATTCTAAATATTTGAGAGGAGTGAGCTAGAAAAGCCTGCCTTATGATTCTCTCCCAGCCTATCAAAGATCTTGCATGAAGATAAATTTCAATAAGGAGAATATGAGAAAAGAGCTTGCAGAAATTTGTTTCACCCATGCAGATATTGTCCCATCTGTAGTAGCTGAAATAACTTTCCTATTAGATGTTGATCTGTAGCTTTTCTATCAAAGCAGGCACATAATTGAGTGACACAGGCTGCAGAAGCGAACAAATAGCTCACATTATTATAAATTTTAAGTCATACTGAAACAAAAAGCTACCGATATCTTATTTTGTCCCCTGGACCCTAATATATACATGTATATGTATATGCATATATGTATAAATACATATATATGTATATATTTCCTTTAAATATTTCAAATTACTATAAATTCTCTAAGTATTTAATTCTTTAGGCAGCAGTTACATACTCTTAATTCTAATAATGCTTATATTAAGAATCTTCCATTTATAGTTACATTTTTAAACCAAACTTCCAAAGTTAACACAATTTTCCAGACAAAATTCTGGTTAGTACGAATTAAACTGAAGTTGTTTTTCTGAACATAACTATTCTATTAACCTCTTTGTGGGCAGCCTCATTTTATAATGTCAGTTAATGAACTTGGAATCAAAACAAGACCTACAGTACTTAAAGAATTAAACAAAATAAAACATAGATTATTGTCCAGCCTACTTTTCCTTACCTGTAGTCTTGTGTTTAATGTTTTTTCCACCCATGTGAAGTCTTTCACACTTACCCTTATTAGCTATCATCATTTTTAATTTTAGCTTCTCCTTATAGCTTACTGAGAAATACGGAGACAATGATTGGATGGCCCATTTACCCCACTGGGAGCAAATAAGGTTTGATCAACATGCAAGCTGGAATTTCATGAACCATTTCGAGGATGCCATGTACAAGATGATTTGAAGTAGAGAAATTCTAGATTCAAATGGAATTATGTGAAGATCTCTGAGATGATAATGGTAGGAAAGACTACAAAAGGCAGTAGAACTATAATTTTTTAAAAGAGAATTAGGGATTTATGAGATCTAAAGAGTAAGGTAAAGGTATGAATTAAAACATGACTCCTTTTTTTGAGTTTGGATATTTAGAACCTGATAGTAAATTTTGCAGGCATAATGAGGCCCATGGAGCAATGTGATTGGAAAGAAGTATGACTATCTTGACTTAAACACGTTAATTTTACAGTGATATTGGCATAAACAATTAGAATTTCTCATAATACATGCACATGATGGGAGAAACCTGTCCTACAGTACAGAACAGAGGTGAATGTGGAAGGTGGCTATCTGATAGTCATCTATGCAGAAACAATGGCTTATGTCCTGAGAAGGGAATCTAAATTTTCTAAAAGCCATAATTTATCATAAAATTTTACTCAAGGATTGCAGAAATTCTTTTCCAGGAGAGAAATCTTAGGGAAGTTCTATAGAAATGCAGAGAAGAGTTAACATACTAGAAAAATAAATAATTGGCACAAAACAGAAAATATTCAACTTGACTTTCAGGTGTTCCTGTTAATGGAGTTGTCTGGTATTAATTGTAAAGATTCATGATAAATTGTAACCCCTTTCTCTACTTAATTCTCCAGGAAGCTATTTTTTAAAGGATGACATATTTGCCCTTATCTATTACTAAAACATTTTATTATTTTAAAGCATGTACTTTTGAGAGGTTACATATCTGTTTCTCAAATTTGGGATAATCTAAAAGTTATCCTTAAGGTGTATAATAGTCTAAAATGTTATCCATTAACAGTAGATATGGTGATGACTAAACATAGATAAATTATGATATTAGTTTTGAAATTTTAATCTAGCTCTAGCTTTGTTTTTCTTTTCTTTTATGTTGTGTTCTGACATTTTACATTTAAATAATATGGATAAAGCCAAATGAGTTGATTGTACTCACAACCATGGTTTATTTTATAAGCAGCCCTTATTTTTGTATTCTCATATGTGGCCTTCATTTGTTATGATTTAGATATGTATCAGATCATACATACATCCTTAACCCAGGCTGGAGAGAAGGAATATTGAGTAGTTTAATATTTATTGGGGTTTTAATTCATCTAATTCCTGAGCACCCACAACCATATGAAGACATTAGCCTTGTTTTCTCTCTTTCAAAGTAAATGTAGGGGTGTAGCTCAAGCATAGAATGCTTGAATAGCGCATACAAGAATCTGGATTCAATTCCCAGCATCACACACACACACATGTAAAACTCTGTTAAGAGAAGGAATTTTGGTTACATTTTTAGGTTACTGCTGTCATTTATTGACATAATTGCTTTGATTGTAGTTATTAGTACCATCATACTTACTATAGTATTTTTCAAATATAGATCAAATTCAGCTCTTACTAGTAGATTATTTCTACTGTATTGAGTAACTTAAAATTTGTATAAATATTAAATTTTAACTTTAATAAAAGATACATTGTAAACCATCATTGAGGCTTGATAGGGATGTAAAACAATAAAAACTTTCTATAAAAACAATAAAGAAATAAGAAACTACATGGCCTTGAAAAATAAAGCAGCCTATTTTTACTTTTATACCCTACATTACAAAACATTGTCAATGTTTTGGCACATAGGTAATAAATACTTCTTTTTAAAAAATAGCTAATTTCAGTTAAGAGTTCATTTTCTATTTATATTTATGCCACTTTTTATTTTGAACAGAAACAAATTCGATACATTTTCCCATTTATGATTCATTAGTCAAATTCTTTAGGGATTTTTGTCTTAGTTTACTTATTTTGCATTTGATTTTTGACTTCATGTAAGGTATGATTGTCCATATTTTACTTTTCCATAGGTCACAAAAGAATATTTTTCTCAATAAAATCTTGAAGCACCTGATATAAAAAAAATCCATCAACTTGTTATTAAATGTCTGAACTGGAGGGACTGAACAAAGCAGTGAAACAGAATGTCAAAACAAATTGTGCCTCCTCAGTCTCAGCCCAGAGCTCAGCAGAGGTCCTCCTGAGGACCAATTCATCTTAAGTGCACACAGTCTTTGCTCACCATGCCAACATCCTGACTAGGAATTATGATCAAAAACTGTAAATCTTTCGTCACCCTGAATTTCATGAACCAATCAATCTCAATCCCTTGGGACAAGAACTTTCAAAAAAAATTGTGTTTCACCCATCCTCGAGGACTAGTAAATCATTTTCAAATTGATATCTTGTCTGATGTTAATAGAGATAGAGATAAAGATATATAGTCTATTTTGAAAATGTAATGAATAATTTAATGATTTTCTAGGAAAAATATTTACGGTATTATTTCCTCACATAAACATATAAGAAAGGCTGGAATGAAACTATTCTTTTTAGATATGCTGGCTATGTGTTAGTGGTTACTCTGTGTTCTATTTTCAGAATAAGTAAATTTCAAAGAAATAAGATAAATGGATATCTTTTTTTTTTATTCTATGGAACTAATAGATTTTAACTGCCCCCTATGCTGAAGAATTAAATGAGTCTATATTCCTTAAATTTTAATATGTACTTCTTTACTGCTTATGGGAGGATGACTGCGTGGAAAGAAAATGCATTTTGCCAAGTTCTTCCAGGGGTCTTCTTCACATGTTGGTGTTCACATTCTCTTTCTCAAATGCCTTCCATGTGCTTTTGCTTTTATTTAATTCCCCCACAATTAATGCTGTATGCTAGTATTCTTTTACATCTTTCTCTTAATGTTTTCATGAAAAAAACAAAAAGAATGGTAATTAAATCCTCAGTTCAGTAAGAAAATCTTAAATGTAGCTTTTTGTCAACATAATTTAGATATGATGCCAGTTGCGGTGGTTCATACTTGTAATTCCAGTTCTCAGGAAGCTGAGGCAGGACGATTGTCCTGAGTTCAATACAACCCTGGGTTACATATTTCAAGTTCAGCTTGAACTACATAGCAAGATGTTATCTCAATCAAACAATCAATCAATATTGAATTTTAAAAATCAGTGTATATTGTACTTTTTATCAAGTTCTGTAACTGAACTATATATTATATGCAAGCTGATCAAATATTCAAAAACTGCTCTGCACCAGTTGAGGTGAAGAAAAAAATGGCATGAATTTTCCTGGAAGGAGGATCACATTAATAGATTTAGTCATGGTATCTGTGTGGTATACATTTTATATGTGAATATAGGGCATGTATATTTAAAATGTAGATACAAATGAACAAACTAAATATATATATATATATATATATATATATATATATATATATACACTGCATCTCTGCTCTTTATACTGGTTTTGAACTTTTTAAAAAAAAGATTAGAATTGCCTTGACATTTTAGGTTTTAGAAAAATGATAAAGGTGGTCTTGGAAGTCCTAAATCCCACTGTCTGGCACCTGAACTTTCCCCTCTATCTCCTCGGTATAACATCCATAATATTTGTGAGGGGTCTCTCCTTTTCATTCTATTGCATCTTCCTTCCCTTAAATCTATGAAAAATTTAATAATTACTTATTATTAAGTGAATGAAAATGGCTTTGACAAAAATTTTGGAATGAAATAAATAGACAAATAGTTTAGATAGGACTTCTTATTTTAAAGTTGTAATGTATAGAGGACAGGCATCAAATGTATTGAATATATGTATACTTCTGAAATGATAAACTATCAAAAAGTAGGAGTGGTTTTTCAGAAGTAGCTATTAGGTGAGTCATTAGGACAACTTTCACCAACTCCAGTAGTTAAAAATATACCATTGAAGAACTTGAGAAACAAGTCAGCTATTTGGGATAAGTATTTCACTTACTCCCCCTGAAAGGCCCATCAGAATTTATAGCCCATTTAGAAAATTCTTAACTGTTATTCTTCCTTCTTCCTACAAATTTGATGGCTTTACTTAGTATTATTGATTGATAAATGGTAAAAATAATAATTTAATTGAGTTATTACCTAACACAGTGCTGACAGGTCTGTATCATATAATTTGAACCTGATTTCAGCTATTATTCTTACAATGCAGCAGATTGAGAGCAGATTGAGAGAACCAGAGATGTGAACAATCCATTGTGCCCCCTAATGGTGGAGGGACAATGTGAAATCTTTCATCTCTTCTGATACTGTTTTCCTGACTCAAATTCCTCAGCAAATTCAAGGATCTAATTTGTGCTCAGTGCTGACCTAACTTAAAGTAATTATGGAAATAATGTTCCTGGTGTAATTTTTTTTATTTAGCCACTGTTTATTTTACAGCAAAAGGAGTATATTACATACAAGTTTCTGCAAATTTATGTTTCATTTGAAATTCTGCTGATTCATTTGGTGGAGCTCCGGTAAATTCTCTTCCATGCTTGTACAACACCCGTGGTAGAAATGCACCACGATCTATTCGGCCATTTCCCTACTGAATGTCATTCTTTGTTCCAGTCTGTTACCATAGTAGATCCTAGAATAATAATCCTTGTACATATTACCTGACTGACTGATGCTTTTATTTCTATGGGACAATTTCCCAGGAGTGGGATTACTGGATTTTAAGACACGAGCATTTTAAATTTTTAATAGAAACTCCCGGATGGCTTCTCCAAAAGCCTACCTTTATTCTGATCACTTTATTCTGCTAAAAAATCCCCATACATTTTCCAGTAGAATGAGATTTTATATTCTAACCTCTAATGCTGTTTATATGTGGAACACTACATAATATTTAAACTATTATGTGTAAAGAAATAGTTCTGGTTTCCAAAAATAATTTAATTTGGAATTGATTATAAGAATCGCTTACAAATTTATTTTAATTGCGTGATTCTTTAGAGATGATGTCCTGTTTCACAAATATATCTGTTAATAAATTAATTACTTAAATATAGCATATTTAGATTTTATTTTCTCAATTCCTCTACAAAGTTATTTCACTAAGCAACTCACTATTTGTGTTTGAATGTTTCCTAAAAACTTGAACACATTTTATAAAAAGATTATCAATTTTATCATAGGTAATAATTTGACAATATTTATATAAAATTACAGAACTTTCTATAAAAGAAGTTTACAGCTTACTTTAATGGATCAGTAACTATTCAGAACAAAGAGTATTGTTTCTTAATTTTAACTCTGAAAAAGCTTGAAACACAATTTAATGTTTAACTATAATTATAAATCTTATTGGGTTTGTTTGGAATCTGCTCCTCTAAACTTTATAACCGTATGTTCAACTTCTTAATTGAGTTTTTCCCATATCTCAGAATGAGCCCATTATTTTCTTTTCCAAATCCAGATCTCCTCAATTTTTCTTTTCATAGTAAATAACCCTGTCTTCTATATACATAGACATGATTGTTGGTGCCTCATTGTTCTTAACACCGAATCACAAAATTTGTCAAGTTTACCTTCTGCCAATTTTTCACAACTTTCTGCTTTTCTGTGTCTCACTATTATGCTCTTTTGACTTATTGACCCCTGTTTTACTCTAATATTTCTGTTACATTTGTCCTTTAATTTATTCTCCACAGAGAAAACATTATGTTTTTATTAAAAATAAAATTCGATCATGCCATTTGCTAAAACTATTCAATGGCATTTATTTTAGAACATAGACCAAAGTTAGTGATATTGTCCCTTGACTTCACACAATTTGACCTCTTCTTGGCATTTCAGCACCATTTTGTGTCATTATTCATATCATTGTTCATGGTCTTTGCCTCTGTCTTTGTTTCAGTTTTCTAGGAGCACTACATTCTTTTACTCCTGTAATCCTTACACAACCTGTACCATTAGGGACTGCTTCATCCTATTACCCCAACTTTACTAGTGTCCTCTTCATCAACTTTCAAAATTAAACCAAAGAACTATTTCATGCTTTATTATTTCTTATATTATTTCTTCTCATTTATTATTTATTATTTATTATTTCTTTAGCAGTTAGGTGTGTCTTTGGTGACAAAGGAAGCTTTTGAGTATAATATATGAATACAATCTTGAAAGAAATCACCATTACTATTACCTCTTCTATAAATTTAACAGTATGAAGAACAATAAGTTATAATTTCATGAGAAATTAAGATATTCGAAGCTGAAATAGAAAATCTGATAATTTAGGTAGCATAAAAAATTGCTCTTTGGAAAACTTTAGGGAAGAGGCAAAGGTGATCCTTTAGTTTATGAATACTTTCTTCTAAAAGAATGAGACAATACCATGTTTCTAAGAGAATGGAAGAAACCAGTGTTGTGAATGTAGCTGTGCGTAGCTGTAGACATAAAATCAGTGTTCAATTCAATAAAATAGTTTGAATGTAAAAGGTAGGAAGGTGATATTGTAGGTGAATCTAATAAATATTGTTCTAGAATAGATGACAATTTTTTGATATTTAGGGTACTTTTAAAAAAGGACAATACTTTCATAACTTTTTAATTTGATTTGTTTTGCATTTTGAGAAAGCAACAAGGGTAAATCTGAGTAGTGAAACTTTTGAAGAAATACT
Organism: Heterocephalus glaber; assembly: GCF_053883595.1. NCBI lineage: Eukaryota > Metazoa > Chordata > Mammalia > Rodentia > Bathyergidae > Heterocephalus > Heterocephalus glaber. Next base: position 37,925,985 of record NW_028258138.1, read on the forward strand.
TTCTACCACACCAACCATGGAGATATCTTCTTTGTTCTTTGGCTACTCAAATACAGTTAGATTATTCACTTTTGTATCTCAGAAGTGTGGATACATAACAGGTGTTTAAGTGATAATGCCATTCTCCTCAATTAAGCAGTGCATCACAGCATATGTTTGCTCAGCACAGGACTGCACCTTTTTTGTTATTTTGAGTATGTGTTTTATTTTTTTCTTCTAACACATCTAAAGAGCAAGGATTTTTTTAAAAAAATGAGGAAAGACCATTTTCCAACTGATGTTTGAGTTCAATTGTAGAACATTTCAGAATTGAGAAATTCCTCAGGTGTTGAGGGTTGACATGGTAATACAGATATATCATGAGTAAAGGACTTTCTTATTCAGTTCCCAGAAATGAAAACATTTCATGCTGTATCAAGAAATTTGGACTTTAAATTGCAAGTGATAGCATATCACCAAGGGAGTTAAATGGCAATGATATGATCAATTTTAATTTTACAGGGCTAATCTGGAAAGTATGTAGAGGAGGGTATTAGACATGAAAGAGAAAAGGAGCAGGAACCCCTAATAGATTGCTACATTAACCTAGGTTCCAGATGATGAAGGTCATAGTGAAGGCATTAAAATTGATTGAACCTTGTGACTAGTGACTAGATGTGAGTGATGAAGATAAGTCAAGAGATAGATGTTCTCGAATTTCCTACCTAAGACATCTATATGCCTGAAAAAAAAAATTAAAACCGAGAATGGATGGTATATTTGGGAGTAGAAAGCCTTGAGATATTGACATCTCGTTTTATTTCCTGAACAGATTTACATACTGATTCTTCCTAAGTGACAACTCCTGAGTACTCTGGTTACTCCTTTTCTTCTTCCAGCCTGATGATTCTAAAATTCCTTCTCTTTGCTATTTTCCTCATTAATCATCTCTACTTGATATGTAAAGGGAGAAAGACAAGAGGAACACATGTTCCCATGTTTGATCCAGCAGTTAAAACAAGCAGAAGACAGCAATTCCATTTTATTTTCTCATTTCAAACCCCAGTTAAAATAATGAAGTATGTAAGTGTGTGCATTCATATGCATACCACCCCTGAGGCACATCATATTCCATGTGTTTTGCATTTTAATTCTCACTGCATGACTTTTAAAGAATATTTATTTGTGTTTATACCAAAGTCATGCTGCATTAACCTAGTGTTCTTTTAATATTAGGGAAACTTTTATGTAAACACATTCTTGAGGGTTTACCATATTTCAACTCATTTCCTCATTTCCATTTTGTAGCCATCTCTTCTTTTTCTTTCTTTTTTTTAGTAAATTACTACATGTTAATTTTTTCTTCTATACATCATTACAAACATTTGCTATTATTATCCATTTTGTATATGCAATATTACTTTATCCTTTCTAAAATTTTATATTTTCTACTTTAATTGAGGGGTTTTTTAAAGGATTTGGCTTTAAAATAGAAAGAATTGGCTAACACAAGAAGGTACAATTATTTGAAGTTTGAGTTCTGCAAAGCAGTTAATAAGGTTTTGCTCCTTTGAGAGTAATACACTTTATACAATAGCAAAAAGGGTTATAGGCCGAAAAGTGATATTCAGAACCAGGAGAGAAAAAAACAAGGATTCAGAGATATTAAAATATATCAAATTAATACTCTTTGTAGATAATACCAATAGAAAAGAAGTTATCTGTGCAAGAGAAATATAAGAACTCTGCCTAAACAGATTCTAAATCAGCTAGGAGATGGAAGAGACAAGACCACAAGGATGATAAACTAAAACAGGATTAGTCATCTATGCAAGAGCTGGGGTTACAGTCTACTTCTAATGTCAGACACAATTGGATAGGCCAGTGACTTGATCAACAACAATTTCATGCAAAGGATGTGAATGTGTCCTGTCTTTTTTCAAGAGGATAAGTGTTCAATCAATACTCTGACAAGGGCACCCTGAAGGAAAGCAATACATTGTGCCTTTGAAAATGTGTTACTGTAGGTTATATATAGTTTGACATAGTAAGAAGAAGACATGCTGCTGTAAACTGATCTATTGTATGATGGCTGCTGGAGTGAAAAAGCAATATGAATCAGAAAAGAGGTTACTCTAGGGGTCTTATTAGAGGATATAAAGGCTCAGAAAGTTAACACAAGACTGGGAAAGATGAATTTTCACTGAGCTGCAATAGAATTCGTGAGCATGAGTGAAAATCCCAGCAAACCTTGTATACTTCACCTGCTGGGTGAAATGTGTACAAAAACTTAAAAGTTTAGAAAATTTTACAGTATTGCTAACTTTTTTATAAGGACAAATGAAAGTTCAATTACCTTACTATTCATGTGTTTAATTAAAAATATATCCATTTGAGTAAGTGGGATCTTTTATTACTAAGAAAGTCACCAAAATTTTAGATTAGAATGAAAATATCTATGACATAAGTAGCATAGATTTTCCTACTGAATAGTCTGATAATTATAGTTTAGGTTCAACCACATTATTTTGCTGGTAAATGTCTAATAACTGGTTCTTTGGGAAGGAAAGACCCTGATTTGCAGCATTTTCTAAGATCTATAGTTAAAATACACCTGCCTTCACTGATTTCAGGTTAGTAGATTGACTTTCTTGAAGAAAGCTTGAAAATGATATATACAATAGGCTCTCACAGGTCTGGTGGGAACCAGATCAGGTACACCAAATTTATACTAAAAGGATCATATCAACAAGATACCGTATCATAATTTTCTGTAAGAGATAGTTGTAAACAAGCTAGAAAATTTAGAACGAGGATAATGTTATTGGAAATGTGGTTTCTATATGTACTGGTTAAGGAATTGTGAGTAATTTCCTTAGTAGGTATTGGGTACACATTTCCTTAGTTCCAGAACATATTGTTATAAACAGTATATGATATAATGCATAACAAATTTTTTATAATAGTAATTTATCAATTTACATATGTGCTATTATAATTCTAAATTTAAGTTCCATCACCAAATAACTAAAAATTGATAACATATAATAGCTTTGCTGTAGAATTTTAGAACTGCATAATTTTAGGAGAGAGAAGATAAAAGCTCTAAGGTAAATTCTCTTAATGGCACACAAACTGTTTGTATTGAGATCACAACTGAGGTGCCCTAGCTCCTACCTAGCTCGATTTTTGCTATATCATGCTCTTGTATTATCAATTTAACAGAGTAGTCATAGCTAAATCAACCAGATACAGTCTCTAATAACTGAATTAGTGAATCTCTAATGAAAATTAGAAATATCCTGTGCTGCAAAATGATTGTGCTGCTGAAGTTAATAAAAAAAGAATAACAGTTAATAAAATAGGGTTAATCAACAGTAAGATACTTCCTTAAGGTAGCACAGTATAGGTAGTTAGCAAAATGCATCACACTATAATTATGTAAAATTTGAGAAAACAGTCATGGGTTTTCCTTACTAAACTGCTGATTTAAAAATGTTTAGCCATTTAACAAGTCATTTAAGAAAAAAACTGGAATGTTTTGGAGCACAGCTCTTATTGTTTAGAAGCAATAATAATTTGTTCAGTACATAGCTATTTAAATAGGAAAACATTAAAAAATAAATGCATTTTCTTTAGTTTGTACATATGATTAAAGTGAAGAAATAATACTTGTGAGAAAGTAAAATGGGCAAAAGTACTGACAGCATTGTTAGAGAGTTTTCCATTTTATGCCTACATGTTATAGAAAAACAGTTCTATGTTTTAGAGCTTCTGGTACTGAAGAACAAATTGATATTTTGATAGATTAGTGAATTTGTTTTATTAATACATGAATGATTATAGCCGATCATCCCATTTCCTTTGAGGCAACTCCTCCATCACAATTCTGTAATTATCAGAGAGCAAAATAATTTTCAGCAAAACTGAAGACACCCACAAGAGTCAAAAATAAATAAAGACTACAAAAAATCTAGGTAAATGTTTCATAAGAAAGAAAAAGATACTATGATTTGAACCCAGAGTATTCTCCGCAGCCCAATGTGTTAGGGGTTTGCTCACTGGTCCATGATGCTAGGGGAGGGCGATAGAACTTTCAGAATGTGGGTCATTCTGGACATCCCCTAGAGGGAAACATGGGGACCTGGGCTCCTTTCTTTCTGTCTTTGCCGTCATGGGATGAAAAGACCTTCTCTGCCATGCAGCCGTATCATGTGGTTCTGTACCACTTCAGCACTAAAGCAATGAGGCGAAACTACTATAAACATCAACCTCTGAAACTGTGGGCAAATGAAACTTTATTTCAAGTTGTTTCTCTTAAATATTTACACAATGTTTGAAAGCCCACTAACATACTTTAGAAAAATAACACTCTAATGACATGAAATGTGGACATTCCATGGTCGTAGTATAGTAAAATGCTTAGTATATTAACAAAAATGCTTGGGCGTGGCTCTTCCCAAACTTCTAAAGAATTTTAACTTTTAGTTCTTCTCTTTCTTTCTTCTTGGTCTCTACAAGTTAAATTTTATTGTTTTTATTTTTCAATCTAAAAGAGTATTATTCAATCCCCAGATTTCAGTTCGTTTTGCTGGCTAAGCAATCCAGAGGCAAGTTTTGATTTGCATTCTCATCATGGAATTTTTTAAGCTGGTAATTCTAATAAGCACTTTACTAGTTCCCCTAAGGATTTTTGCAACCACCTCAAGCTTTTTACATTCTTATTCAAACTTAACTTTATATTGCTTGTCATTTCTCATAAATTATTGAAACTTTTGTTTCTCTGCCTGTGAGGAAATGGGGAAGCAGAAATGTTATTTCTCCTTCAAGTATAAAGTATCTGTTTTATGTATTAGGGACTTCTCTTTTCCTGAAAATCTGTGAAACTGTTTTGGTTTTCTTCAGCTCAAATTCTTTTTATTGGCCTGAAGAATTAGAGTAAGTAGTTCTTAAGTCTTTTTTATTTTAAATAATACATTTTACAAAACTGAAAGAAGGATCCTAAATGTAGATGCTTCAAACATGTGACCAGGTTGTTTGGATATTAAAATTATTTTATTTTATTTTGCTTGGTTTTTTTGATACAGGATCTTACTATGTAACCCAGGAAACTTGCAATGATCCCCCTACCTCAGCCTCCTGGGTGCTAGGATTACAGGAGTGTACCACCATGCTCAGTTGAAAATTAATTTTTAAAAATCTCATGAAGCATTGAGAATTTTCAGTATATACTGTGGCCTTCAGTATAAACTTTTTGTTAAAGTGTGTGTGCATATATATTTTGATCAACATATTTTCTCAATGTATTTGAAAGAAGTTATGCTAATTTGCATATACTTTATAACATCAAGAAATTTAATGTTTAAATGCATATGTAAGCTTTAAAAAATTTTTATATAATATATTAAAATTTATATATATTAATTATATATATTTATACTTACATATTTATATATATATATCTCCATAGTTCTTCAAATTACTGTGCTTTTAAGAATTACCAAATTGTTCATTTTAAATGCATTTCCAGAATCCTCCACTCAGAAATTCTGAAGAAGTCTGGCCTAGTAGTTTTTATTTTCACTTTTTAACCTTCATTCTAAGTTGTTTTATGATATATGTGCAAAGGACAAGCCCTGCAATCTCTAGCCTTAAAAATAACAAAATCAAAGAAGAAAAACATTTCTAGAAGTAAATTGGATCTCTAATTTATTTTCCTACAAATGTACTGATGAGACAAGTTAGCTGATAAAAATAAACATTTTCTACAGATTCGTCAACTATTTTTCCTCTGAATTGCACATCAAATTAGAACTAGTATAACCTAAAAGAAATTTAAGCATACTTTGCTAGGTTTTACTAACATAGCACATTTCATAGGACAAGTTCATAAGAGCTAGTAATCGTATTTCTGAATACAAACTAGTTACTTGAAAGAAAATTTAGCTTAACACAATGATTTTAAAGTTATAGTCTGTATACAAATAAGGGATTTAAAAATGCTCTGCCATAGGATCAAAGCTTATAAGGGAGAGTTGTGTTGTCAGCATCAAACATAAGTATATTATACTTTCTCTTAGGCATAAAGCAACAAGAATATTTAATTATTGCAAATTTGTGAGGGGAGCAGTGTATAATATATTATTTATTGTGACATTTCATGCTAGATTAAGCAGCATCATAGTAATGCCAATGCCATTTAAAAGCTAAAGAATTAAAATAGAACTTCCCAGAGGACAGAAAGCCATCAAAATTCTTGTTGTTTCATATCAATACTTGTCTTGGTTTAAAATTTAACTTCTATATTTTTTCTTGAAAATAGTAGATGAATATGCCACAAAAATTTTCTTCTTTGGCAATATGAATATAATTCAGATGTCTAAAATCTATCTTAGCAAAAGTAAATAATCCTAACAAACTTTACATCCAGAGTATTGCATATTGCAGGGAATTCGATTTGTGGGGAAGACTAAAAAATTAGAAACATCTTCATTATCTGATATTTTTTCTTATTCTTTTTATGATAGCCTTTCAGATAAATTGTGATTCACCAATATTATCAAACATATTTATTAACTCAATATTTTAACTCATATTTATTACCTCAATATTTTTCCATTTGAAAAGATTAAATACTTTAGGAAACAGAAGGTTTGCAATGCATGGAAAATAGGTATAATTTAAGTGTACATTTTGCAATATGTTAGAAAATAGGAAAATTTTAACATATTTACAATGATTTATAAATCATAAACAGTTTTTTAAAATTGGCCATATGCATTATATTTTTGTATTTGTACATTCTCTACAAGCTGTTTTTATTTCATAGAGTATTTAGATGAAATTAGCATGGAAATTTATTAAATTTACTTGCCAAATACCCCTTTGTAGATCCTGCCTTATATTTCTTTGTTGTTCTGGATTCTAATTTCTAGGCTGATTTTTTCATATTCCAAAATGCAGCATGCGCATAAGTATGCATAGTTATGCACTGATAAACATCACAGTAAGATCAAATACCAATACTTGATTCCCTCTTGCACATTTTTTCTAGTCCATTGTTACAATGTGATGACAAACTCTATCAAGAAAGTCACAGGACCTAAACAAAAATATACATGATGGTATGGTAGAAAGTTCTCAGGAGTCTACTCATATTTTTCAGACTAGTGAGCTTTGTTCTCTCTCTCTCTCTCTCTTTCCATTCTCTTCAAGAATCTTTAAGATTATGAGACCTTATGTAGATTCTTCACTCAATAGCGATATTGGACTACATTATTTCCAAAGTTCTCTGTGGAGTTAATATTATGTGATACCAGGAGCACACTAGTGAAGTGCTTTCAAATTTTAAAATTAACCCAGTAATAACCCAGAAATCTTGTTAAAGTGGAAGTCTTAATTTAGAAGGTGTGTTATGAGAACTGAGATGCTGACCCAGTCATAAAAATCTAAGTTCCATTAATATCAGTGCTCTTGGATCCTGAAGCAAGCTAAGTAACCAAGTGCTAGAACCAAAAACTATACTATTCTGTCATATATTTTTACATAATGAATATAAATTTTACTGGAAACATTCCTTATTTTTTCAGTAAAGAGTAAGCTTCAAGTATTCCCTGTCTTTGTCCTAAATAAATTTTATATTGTCTTTATCAGCATAATGCAATTCAAAACTAATCCATGACAGAGGATATTTAGGGTAATGAAAAAGATAATGTGTGCTACTCTAGAGGTGGATACATGTCGTTACATCTTTGTCAATATACGTGAATGTATAAGACAAACTGAACCTTAATGTCAGTGCTGGGATTAGTTACCAATAATGTATTAACATAGATTCATCAATTGCAGCAATATGTACTATAATAATGTAAGGTTTTAACGAGAAATTTGACTGAAAATGATTTTATGGAACTCCATGTATTTCTTGTTGAATTTTCTGTAACCAAAAACTGCTCAAAATATAAGCTGTTATTTAAAAAAAAAAATGAACCCAGACACATGTTATTTATGTTACTTTTGGCGAGCATTGTAAGGTATGTAATAATTGATGGTTTAATCTGGCAAGTAATCCGCGGTTATTTTTTATGGCTCTGTAATAGCATTATATTTCTTGTACTCTGCTTGTTATACAAAAAAATAGATGACATTCAAATTTCTAATACTTTGAAAAAGTTGTTTTTGTTTTTTTGAGAGAGTGTCTCATTATGTAGTTCAGGCTGGTCTTGAACCCACTAAGTAGCCCAGGGTGTCCTGGAACTTACAGCATTCCTCCTGCTTTCTTTTTCACCTCCCAAGTGTTGGGATTATAGGTGGGCACCACTGTGCTGAGCTCAAATTGAACATTTCTTGTGGAAATTGAAACATTCAGGAACAGGGCGAATAATAAATTCAAATTTAAAATTTAAACTCTATATTTCCTCCAAGATACTATTTGAAGTAGGAACTCATTATATAAATTTTTTTTTCTCCTGATCTTTGCAAGAAAATATAGTTAAATATAGTATTTAACTATATTACAGTGAGTAGTTTATAAATGTATACTTTGGTTGATATAGCATTGCTTGACTCAGCTCTCTAATTTTCAAATCTTCCTGGTTCATTTTGAGGAAAAAAGTGTAGAATGTTTAGAAACTGAGAATGCAAAGCAATTTCAAGTAAATGTGATAAATAATTTTGTGGCCTGCTCTTCTCAACAGTCCTATTGAGTAGAATTTCCTATTTCCACTTTGTCAAGACTGGCCTTAATCATGGAGACCATGCATTCATCACTTAATATTTACAACGTGCTAAATATATCACTTCCTGATATGGGCTGCCATTCTTAGGTTACACATATTCTGCAAGGTCAAGTGTTAGAGATTACTTTGAGAGTTGAATTTTAAATAACAGAAACACATGGAGGATGGACTCAAGACTGATTTTTCTTTTCTTCACATCATGAATTTCTTCTACCATATGATAACAGTTTGCATCTAGATTGCAAAACATTGCTTACGTATTGTATAGTTGCAAAAAATCTGCAAATCCATTATGGAAATATGTCTACTATCACTACAACTACTACTAATAATAAATTACCTTTTTACCATTAAAGTTGGAATCTACTAAACTAGTGATTTCCAAACCATTGTGTTCTTCACAGCTACCTGGAGAGATATTCAAATCCAGATCCACAGGCATTCTGATATTGTAGGTAAATGACTGGTTTGTGACAAACTCAGAGGGGTTGAGCCCATGTTTTTTTACCTAAGGACCACCTTTTGAGAAATCCTATTCTAAACTTTGTCATTGGTACTAAATTCTACCCGTTTTAAGAGATAAAAGGTGTTTCACTGCAGGGAGAGGCACCAATTATGAGTAAGACTCAAATCATAGGTAGGATGAGATTTTCTTCCTAGGAACATTTTAGAAGAAATCAGTGTAGGAAAGAACTTGTAATTCAGTGTGTGTATTTATTTCAGTATTCAATTTTCTCTCAAACTTTTGTTGTACTAAAATTAGAAGTAACCCCTAATACAGATTTTTTCCATTTATGGATTTATCTACTCACCCCTCTATAAGGCAGAATTTTCTGAGATCTTCGTCTCAATAATTATTGTCTCAAATATATTTTACATTTAGTTCTACCTTTCATAATAGAAAAAATATGTACAAAATAAAAGAATTATCATTGGTTTCCTTTAATTTGCACAGAGAGGGTATGGTAAAATGATGAAGAAATTTGTAGTGTTGCTATTTGTATGTCTCATGGAAGAAAAATAATTTATATTCCAAACTACTGTACAGTGAAACATGTAATGAGATTTATGGCAAAAATATGACCCATTTTTCTTTCACATTCTCAGATGAAAATTGTAAGGAAAAATCTAGCCACAGCAAAATATTAAAAAATTGAAATAGAAAAAATTTTAAAAACAGTCATAGCACATTTCTGTTAATCACATTACTGAATTTAAATGAAAGATAAAGAGAACATTTAAAATGTGCTTCATAAAAACATAGCCATAAATGGAGCAAATGAAGTTTCTCTTTTAATTTATAAAGGTTGATGCTCAGAATATTTATATTATCTTATAAGTAAGTATTGTATTTGAGTTTCGGGTTTTTTGAAGAGAAAATAACAACTTGAGAGTAACTCCATGAACCATAGGCTTCCAAAAAGTTTTGATTTCCCAGAATATTACTTGCCATCTGTCTCAATTACTTTCTTGTTGCTGAGACACAATACCCAACACCCACAAGTTAAAGGAGAACAAGTATATTTTGGCTCACAGTTTGTAGAGGGTTCAGTCCACAGTTGGCTGGCTCTAAAGCAAGAGCATGGCAGAGGGGCATGGCAATAGAGAAACAATCTGTTGCATTAAAGGGAAGAAGTAGAGTAGAATCAAGGAAGGAGGAAGGATATATAGTATAGGTATGCTCCAGGCCCTACCTGTAGTGACCCACCTCTTCTCGCCAGTCTTCACCTCCCAACATCACATCTAGCTCCAAACCCATCAGTGGATTAATCCAGCATCACACAAACATGATCCTCTCAGCTCCCAAAAGCCTCACTTATAAGTACATGAGCTTTTGGGCAACATTTTGATATAAACTATAACATTAAGGGCAGATGCAAAATTGTTTTTGTTACTTGACGAGCAGAACAACAGAATTAATACACTCCTTACCTGAAATCAGAGCTTATCAATATTTAGATTTAGGAGTTAAGGAATTTCAGAATTGAGGTGAAGATTACATGTTATTATGTGACTTTGAGAAAAGTCATGTCCACCATTAAAGAGTTTTAGGCTATAAGACCAGCAGAGTTAGGGAATTTTTGGTGGGTTATACCCCAGGGAGGTCTGGCTGCTTTCTGTCCATTCTCTATTATTATAATATGCTCTAATTTTGCATTTGTTTAAAAAAATGGAGCATTTGGTGTTGAAAATGCTCATCAGTTATTGCTTGTTGCTTTAATGTATTTCTGTATACACGAGTTTCTATTCTTAAGTGTTGGCAATATTTAGGAAGTAATTTAAATTATGGTTGTCATCTCTTCAAATTAATTATTTAACATATAGCAGTTAATTCATGCAGAAAAATCATGTTTTCAAAGCCCAGGAAAGATGGGAAACATTTCTTCTCTTACGTTCTGTCTCAGATTGAGTATTGATTACTAAAAATTATCCTTTCAAGGTACCTTTGCCATATGTCCTACTACTGTAAATGCAAACTAATTTCCTATACCAGATGATCTTAGATTTATTCCTATTCATTTTTAGTTAAGAATTTTAGAAACGCAGGACATTATTGTACTTTACTGATATTCACAGAAATTTGCTTCATTTACCATAATTACTTATATACTGCACACTATTGAATAATTGTTATACGTAAACTTTTGTATAGTTTAATTTGAATTGAGTAGCTTAGAGAAAAGAGAAAGGCAGTAATTATGTAAGTAAATATGTCATGTAATTTCTTTTCTGTTTAACTAGTATAGTGGCACTAAGTATTAAAACAGATTCTTTATTTTCTGACATTTTCTTTTGCTTTTGTTTTATAGACTAAAAAGAAAAAGGAAACACAACTTAGCATTTGTTTTTACCTTACTTGTCACTGATAACTTTGTTTTTTCTGCTTTGTTTTTTCCCTAAGGGACTGAGATTACAGTTCAATACCAGTTTGTGTGTGTGTATATATATGCATATATATATCTAATGTTTCACATTTTCATTAAGAATTATTTAATTATATATTATAATTGGCATACATACAACTTGTACAATGTGTAGGTAAATATACATGAATCATGCATGGATTTTAATAACAGCTAGTAATATTAAAGTTTATAAATTTATTTTAAAAATCACTTAAGGAACAAAAATCAGTATTATTTCTTAAAGCCAGAAGTAGGCTTACTCATCTACATAAAAAATAACATATTAGTCTTTTGAAATATTTCCACATTATTGTTGCTTTTCATCTTTACTTATAATAATGCTTAACACAGCTATTCATAGATATAGATATTTGCAAAATTATATATTTTAGAGTTGTGTGGCTAATTTATGAATCTTAGTTCATGCTTCTTTGTAAACCAGAGATAGGTAGGGGTAATAAAATAAAAGTTGAACATCTGCAATTTAAAAATCTGAAATGTGAAATACTACAAAATTTGAAACTTTTTAAAAGTCACCACAAGTGGAAAATTCCACACATGACTTCATGGTATAAGTCATAGTCTAAAGTTTCACTAAAAATATTGTGTAAAATTTCCATTAGGCTATATGTATAAGGTTTGTTTTCTTTTTTGGAACAGAGGATTGAACTCAGGGCCTTTGTACTGAACTACATCCCCAGTTATTTGCTGTTGTTGTTGTGTTTGTTTGTTTTGTGTGTGTATGTTTTCTTTTTTAAAGACAGGGGCTTACTAAGTCCTAAATTACCCAGACCCGTCTCAAACTTGCAATACTATAGCCTTAATTTACCAGAGTACTGGGAATACAGGCCTGAGCCACCACTCCTGCCTTAGTGTATAAATTTATGAAATATAAATGTCTATCATGTCTAAACTTGAATCCTGTTCCCAAGAAATCTCGTTACGTAAGTGCAAGTATTTCACAATTCTAAAATATCCTAACTCCTAGACATTTAGAATCTCAAGCATATGAAATGAGGGAGACTCAATCAGTATCATGATTGGCTATATAGAATAATCCAGATGCACTTTTAAGGCCGTGGAAAGCTTTTTTGTCCCATAGGGCTCAGGGTATCAGATGGAACCATGAATCTGGTAGAAGGAAAATAGAATCTGAAGAATAGATATTAGATGTTTGCCTTTATTAGCAACATTTATTTTTTTCTCACCAGAAGCACTTTGGTCTCTGTCCGTGGTGGTGGCTTGAGACTACTATGACCCCTCTGAAGTTCAACAGCATGGAACTCCCATGGTCTTTGTGTTCTCTCAGCTTTAGTTTCACTTGTTAAATTTGAAGATACTGTTAATGTGTCTGACTACATGATGACTGTTTGCTTATCTATGTCAGCAGATCTCCAGTTCCAGGCAACTCCTTTTCTGAATATTATCCTTGGATATTTCCTATCAGATTCAACTGTAGGCTTTCACTTTTATGTGGGCAAGAGTATATTCCAGATTCCTCTTTCTACCTCTTTTTGTCCTGTATTTTAGCATTTATCCCTAGTAGGAGTAAAATCTGATGTCCATACATTATGTTTTACAAACAACAAAGAGACATATTATTATGTATTAATGCATAGAATACCAGCAATAGATTAATACTAGATGATTCTTATGAGAAATAGATTTTAATTTTATTTATTGAGAAAATTTTTCAAATAAGTCTCAAACTTTTAAAATATTAGTTATCAGAATTTCAAATAGCATTCACAATCACACATTTCTGTTTAAAAGGTTTTTACTTTGTATCATATTTGAAACAATATAATATCTAAAAATAGTAGACTAAAATAACATTTTTTATGTAAAAGGGAATTGAAAGATAATTTTATTTCATATTCTGTTGAAATCTTTTTTTTTTTTGGTTTCTATTTTGGGGGCACTGGGGATCAAACTCGGGACATTGAGCTTGTGAGTCAGGCGGCGGAACCACTATTCTGTTGGAATCTTGAATCACTCTCTCTAATACCACCACAGATGAAGAAGAAAAATATATTTTTTTAATGGTGCCTTATTTTTTAAAAGTGTGTAAAAATCCTTAGGTGTAAAGAAAGTTGAGAGTGTGTATATTTAGAAAGGTTTAACAGGTTAAATGAACCTGGAGGTAAAATAGCACTGTTATTTATGTCTGAAGAGAAATAAAGATCATATTTGACTTTTCTAGTAGACAAACTGAAGAAAAGCACCATTTAAGACACATGGAAGCCACACTGTCAATAACATGGTAAACATGATGGGATAGTGCCACACTACTATGAATATTGGTGAGGTTACATCACGGGTTTTATTTTTTACTTGAGATATTTTTCCTGTTGAAAATAGGTTGAAAATAGTTGAATAAAGGACAATCTAAAAATTCATGAAATTAATCTGGAAAAGTCAACAAAGTTGGAGATGCATAGTTTAAAGAAGAGCAAAACACTCATGTTGACCAACATGAAGTTAAGGAGAAGTTACAGTATGGAAGGTGAACAAAATCTGGTAACCTGGTCTTTCAGAATAGGTAAAGGAAATTAATCATGTCTGAAATGTTGCAATTGGTACAGAAGTTTGAATAATGTGTACTAATGGTTCACTGAACATTTTCTTTCTGGTAAAAGAAATCCAAGAATGTTTTAGGTCCTAGCTATGTAGAAATATGATATTAAAGCCAATCCTTTTCAACAGTGATCAGTGATCATGTTATTATCCCTTAAATGTAAAGAAAGTCAAAATACTTTTTCTTCTTTTTTTAAATATTATTTTATTGGTACATTTGAGGTACACAACACAATGACATTCATCATTGGAAATCTGCACCTTTACATAATCTCTCTTGGTTCTTATTTTTCCTGCCTCCCCCTCCCTCCCTTCAACCTCTCCATTCCTCCCTATTTACAAAGACCTTGCTTCCATTTTTTCATTTTCTCATATTAATTCCACTCCCTTCTTTCCTTTCCCCTACCCCTCCCACTTCCCCTTCCCCTTTGCCCCTTTACTTCTTATTTCATGTTAATGTATTATACCTTTTAGTCCTTATTTACACTTTCAATTTCTCACACTAGAGAAACTATTCAGTATTTACACTTGTGTGTCCTGTTTATTTCTCTGAAGGGTATCACCTCAATGCGCATACATTTAGCTATAAATGTCTCTAATTTATCATTTTTTATGCCTGTGTAGTACTCCATTTTATTTGAAAAACCACATTTTCTTTATCCAGTCTCAAGTTGATGGGCATTTAGGCTGCTTCCAAGTTTTAACTATTACAAATTGTGCTGCTATGAACATGGGTGCACATATATCACTGTGTTATGATTATTTTAATTGTTTGGGAAAGATACACAGCAGGGGAATAGGTGGGTCAAATTGAACTTCCAATCCTAGTTCTTTGAGATATCTCCATACTGATTTCTACAGTGGTTGCACCAGTCTACACTCCCACCAGCAGTGGAGCAGTGTTCCTTTTTCCCCGCAGCCCCACCAGCATTTATTATTGGTTGATTTCATGACAGCAGCTATTCTTTCTGGAGTGAAGTGGAATCTCAGCTTTGTTTTCATTTGCATCTCTTGAATGACCAGTGATGTTGAACATTTTTTCATATGTTTATTTTCTATTTCTACTTCTTTGTGTGAGAAATCTTTGTTCATTTCAGATGCTCATTTTTGGATTGGGTCTTTAAATTTGGGAGGTCTGATTTTTTAAGTTCTTTATAGATTTGAGATAGTAGACCTTTGTCTGAGGAACAGCAGGTGAAGATTTTTTTCCACATTGTTGGTTGTGTCTTCACACAGTTGGTGGTTTCTCTTGCTATGCAGAAACTTTTTAATAAGAAGAGATCCCACTTGTTGACTGTTTGTGCCAGTTCAAGGGCAACTGAGGTTTTCTTCATAAAATCTTTTCCTATACCAACGTCTTCAAGAGTTCTACCTAATATCTGTTCCAGGTGTTTCAGCATTTCTATTTTAATATTTAGATCCTCAATCCATTTTGATTTTACTTTCGTGCATGGTGAGAGATATAGGTCTAGTTTTAATCTTTGGGAAGTTGAAACCCAGTTTTTCTAACACTGTTTATTAAACAGGCGATCTTTCCTCCAGTGAGGGTGTTTGGCTCCTTTAACAAAGATGAGATGGCTGAGTGTGTCTGGCGTTGTTTCTGCATCTTCTAATCTGTTCCACTGTTCCTCAGGTCTTTTTCTTTGCCAGTACCATGCTGTTTTTATCATAGTAGCTTTGTAGTGTAGTTTCAAATTGAGGATTGTGATACTCCCTGTAATGTCTCTGTTACCCAGAATTGCTTTTGCAAGTCTCAAAACCAGACTTCCAGATCACCTTCAGAAATGCCAAAGGAAAATGAGATGGAAAACTCTGATACTCAACAACCTGGACTCCCTGAACTGGTAACAAAAGAAGATCTAGGAAAAATGAAATCAGAAATAATTTCTCAGATAACAGCAGAGATAGTGCCCAGAGTGGAAGGAATTATTAATAAATTTAGAGAGGACACAGATTAAAATAAATAGAGGATCTGAGGAACATGATGGAATCCCAACATAGGAAACAAATAGAATCCATAAAACAGATACAAACAGATTTCCAAGAGATGAAAACTCCATTGAAAGTCTACAGAGCAGAATGAGCCAATGTAAGGACAGAATCCCAGATATAGAAGCTAAGATTACAACTAGTTACCAGAAAAAGAAAAATTGCTTCAAATATGTAAGGGACCACAAGAAATCAATCCAGCAGCTGCCAGACAATGCAAAGAAGAATAACATAATACTGATAGGAGTCAACAAAGAAACAGGAGAGAGTGTAGATGACATGAAAAAACTCTTCACAGAAGTAATGGCAGAAAACTTCCCAAGCAGGGGAAATGAACTTGACATATAGATAAGTGAGGTTTATAGGACTCCAAACAGCCTTGATCAAAAAAAATCTACACATAGGCATATAACTGTTAAGATTCCAGAAACCCAACAGAAGAACAAAGTTTTACAAGCAGTTAGAGAAAAGAAACAAATCACATACAGAGGAAAGTCCATCAGAATCACAGCAGACTTCTCAATGCAAACCCTCAAGGCAAGAAGAGCTTGGAGTGACATATTCCAGGCCCTTAATGAAAACAGCCTCAAACCCGGACTGATGTACCCTGCAAAACAATCTTTCAAAATTGAGGGAGAAATAAGATACTTTCATGACAAAGGGCACCTTAGGAACTTCATGAATACCAAACTAGCACTCCAAAAATTTTTAGATAATACTTTTTCTTCTTAATGTTACCACTTTCCAGTTTCCTAATTATTTTAAGGGATAGGCAATTGACATAATTTTACTCAGAGCTTCAAATTCTTCACAAAAAACTTGGTGGATGAGTAAATGACATAGTTTAATATACAGGTAACTAAGTTCAATATACACATAACTAAGATTCTTAATTGCTGAATGTTAACACAGAGATGAAGGACTCTGACTCTGGTCACATACACATTGCCACCATTATTCCTTTTGTTGGGATAGGCCTGGCTTTCTGAAGGACTTATTAACATCCAGTTTTTCAACTGTTCAAAGAGAGTGTTAGTGTGTCTTATGAAAGCAAAAAAAGGAAAATGGCCAATTACAATAAAAATGTCTTACATATATTTAAACGTATATTTTATCTTGTTCTTACTGAACAAGTGTGCTTTTTCTATGTCTGTTATAAATATCTGTGATTTCATATGATTCTTTATATTTGAATTATGACTTTTGTGACTGAAGTGTTGCATATTCTCTTATAAAATGTTTTCATAAACTTTTCAACCACAAATTACAATTAATTCAATATATATATATAACTATGCTGGTCTTGATATAATAAGTTGATATAATTTAAGAATTATGAATTCTTATCATTTACAAAATACCACAAGATTCAAAAACAAAATTACAAATCACACTAAGATGTAAACATAGGAAAAAAAACAAATTCATTGGAAATTCCTCCAAATAACAGAAATGGATATTTTATTTAAAAAAAATAAAAGTGTACAAATATATCTATTTACTAAAAACAATCGTTGGTACACTCTTAATCACTACCTTTGCCCTTTGCTCTACCTTCTCCAGCATGGATGCTTAAATAAATTAATTGTAAGGAGAAAAAGTGATACTGGGTTCAAAAGAGAACATTCTGCTATAAATTACCAGACTTAATGATTCTCTCTGGGGAGCAGTAATGTCTAGTAAAAGAGCTGAAGCAATAAAATGTTTTTATCTCAGTCTAATGCTCTATTTTGAGCTTTTAAAAAAAATTACCATGCACAGCATAATGCAGTAACAATATCTTGATTTCACAATAGCTTTTAAAAATTTAGTGTAGTATGAGTTTTCAGTAAATTATAACAAACAGAGAAAGTCTCAGAAAATATTCAGAACTACTAATTTCGATTGGAACATAAGCATAGCTTTCACCGAAAACTGTATTATCATGTGCAGATTTTGACAAAGAGATTTAGATCATGATTTTAGTCTGTGATCATCATCATGATTTTACACAGAGTGGTGATTTTAAATTTTAATGGGGTATGTCTTTGAAAGTACAATATCCCACCTTGCTTGCCACATTATTTCAAAGAGGAAAATTGTCCATGAGTGTATATAAATGTATATGTTTAATTTGTTGTATCTAAATTATATGAATTATGTTTAATTTAGAGAATCAAATTCTTCTTAGGGACCCTTATAAAAGAGAAAGTCTATTGAGTTGTAACATTACTTACATTTTAAAACAAGACAATAAGATTGTAGTTATACCTCTTCTGATACCTTCCTGAAAGAGTTAAAGGCATCATACTCCAATGACACCTGCATATTCACATCTATAGCAGCACAATTCATAATAGCGAAGTCTTGAAAGTGGCCTACATATCCATAAACAAATGAATGCACAAAATAGTATGATATATACACAATGGAGGACTACTTGGCCATAAAGAATAAATCTGTACCATTTGTAGAAAGATGGATGCAGCTTGAGTACATAATGTTAAATGAAGTAAATCAGACTCAGAAGGTTAAATGTCACGTGATTTCTTTTATATAAGAAAGCCAAACCATAAATAAAGATATAATACAAAATACAATCTCAATAATAAGAAATAGAGAGATAGATCGTTTGCGAAAGGAAAGGGGACCAAGACATGAGGGTGCGAGGGGATAAAACAGACAATTGGGAAGTGTTTTAAACATGTACCAACTCTGCACAAGAAATGGAAAAATTATGAACTGCAAACATGTACTAATGCAAAATAAAAATTGAAAAAAGCTATTAACCTATTTGTATGTGAGAAACACAAAGTATAAATAATTTAAAATGCAAAATGAAAACAATGATAGGATACAGGTATACAGACTTTGTGGAGATGGATAGAGGATCTGAAGATGATAGGAGACAGGAAGGTTGGGAGCAAAATGGAAGCAAACAGGATCAAGATATGCTATATAAACATTTCAGTGTGATATACCAATACTCCCAATGAATATATTCATTTTATGTCACAAACGTATACTAACACAAATTTTTAAAATAAAATAAAATATAAATTTAAAATTTAAAAAGTAGCTTCCAAAATTTAGACAAAATACCTAAATATGTGAGGCTCAACTGACTAAATGGATAATCTAACAATCCAAGAGCACAGTTTGTGTGTAGAGTGTTGTAGATACATATGTTTTGTGAGCTAACGTTGTTTTACTAGAAAATAAAATAATGTACCTAAAATGTACACCATTATCCTTGAAATGTATTTGCTGGATTCTAGATTTAAATAAGTTTAACATAAAGAATTTAGCATTTGTGGGACATAAAACTAGTATCTGGGCAATCGATCTATATAAAAATCTAAAGGTCAGCATTGTATGCTAAAATTCCTTTTACAAATGCTCTCAGTTTGAGAGTCACCAATTTCTGAAATCATACTAAAATATTGAGAGATACCACAGCATATATTGTTTGTGTTTGAAAACTTGTCTTCGGAATATAACTACTACACTATTAAATCATCTTTGGAAACTGCTGCTACCTTCCGGCAGTTTATGAAATTCATAATATTGCCACCACTGTTTCCAACTAATAAACAATTTCTTCACTTTGAATCTTTTTGAACCTCAATGTGTGGGCTAGTTAAGACATGTTCCTACTAACAGTTAATTGCTTCTTTCCTTAGTTAATTCTAAGATAAGAGAAAATATCATTTTTTCAGTTCTTAGGCATAAAACATGGCAACCTTTGTTCTGTATTTGGAGCATGTGTAACTTCAGTGCAACTGAAAAGTTTTTGTTTTATCATTCAAAACCACAATGCAGTTACTACTATGTTGAATTGATTCTGGGATATCTTTTTATTATTTTTATTATCTTTTTATATTCTATTATTGTATTATATTTATTATTATTTATATTTATTATTATATGATATTATTATATTTTATTACCTTTTTATTATTTATTATTTTATTATTTTTTAAGGTTATTCACCTTTCTATTATACTATCAGGGCTACTGCATAAGTGATTTCTAAATTATCTTTTAAAAACCTGTACCACTGTTAATGGCATTAATTACATAATGTAATTATTTCACTATGACCATTGAGTACTTTGTCACTGCAATTATAAAATTAATATTGACCATATATGTGTAACATTTATTAATAAATTAAAAAATAAATCACACTGTAGTATAGTTCATGTAAAATATATATTGTAATTAGTTGGTATGGCTAAAACCATTTTCACCAAAGGTACAATGCAAAAATTGAAAAAATACAATAGCCTTGCTAAGAGAGTGCATCTTGTAGAAAATGAATAAAAAGGCATATATATGACAATCTCCATTCAACATGTACTTCTCTTTTCTCTGTTTCCTATATTTTTTCTTGCCTCACATTATTTTACTTCTTTAGATTTCTTAGGTTTCTAATAATGTAAGGAACTATCATAAACGCTCAATTACAGCAATTCCCTGACTTGAATAGCTTTTTCAATATCATTAATAGTAGTTAAATTCTCTGATCAATATTTCAAGTTCAAACTGGGAAAATATTCCATTGGCTAAAAAGATTTTAGGTTCTAGTTTAATTGACTTTCCTTTCAGTAGTAAAATGTCATTTAAATTTTGAAAGAATTTTATTCTAGTACAGTAGTCAATAAATGTTTCCTTTCTTCATGAAAGCAGCAGATTTATAATTAAATGGTTCTGATATTTCATTAGAAGACTAAATTGTGTCTTGACCCTGTCATGTTCTAATTGTGTTGTATTACACCAGTCATGTGATCTCTTTATGCTCAGCTTAGTCACTTATCTGAAAATAATATCTCCTTCATAGTCTTATTTTGAGACAATGACATAAAATATGTTAGAAAGTATTTTATTAAAAGCCATTGGATATTTACTAATTATGTTAGGCAACACGGAGGGTAAAAGGGATAAACACAGTCATTGACACATTATGGAATATATAAGAAAATTAACTGTACTGCTGCATTAATCTTATATTGCAACATATAATATGTATTATGTAAGTTTAGTATTGACTTAGGCGAGGCTCTAACCTCCTTTTTGATACAAGTGCTCCCTCAGAGTAAAAAATTTAGTTATATTAATGGCATGGGCTTATAATTAAATATTATTTACTACTTATTTTATATTAACACTACTGCATGACCAATGTGTACTAAACATTGAGATAAAAACTAAATAAGAAACGACACAGTCTCTACATTTCCATATTAAAGTAAGGAAATATGTAAGTTATAAGGCAACTGAAGTTTTTGACAAACATGGACAAAGTTTGTTTCATGTGTCAAATTGGCCCACTTTGTGATTTTTGTATTCCTGAAAGCCAAGAATGGCTTTTACATTTTAAATATAAACTGTGAAAATACTCTTAATCTTTCTGAGAAAATGGTTGTTCAATTTTGTCTCTAGGCTCACAAAGCTTAAGATATTTACTATCTGGCCTTTACAGAAAAAGTTTGCTGAGCTTTGATTTACAATAATGATCAAAATGAATAAAGACCTAAGTTTGCTTTGTGAAGAAAATAAAGATTAAATCAAAGTGAACATATGATGTTATATGGTGTATGTATGTGTGTGTGGGGGAGAGAGAGAGAGAGAGAAAGGGAGAAATTGGGCAGGAAAATAGTGACAATATTCAAGTATAAGTATAGATGTGGACATAGGTACAACACTGAGGGTAAGGATTTGTCCAAAAAACTGCAGGTAGCTCATGACTCCTGGAGTGCAGGCCATTTTATAGCCAGCTTAGAGGATTTTATCTTGAGGCAAATAAAATACTCTAATGAACAAAATAAGAACAAAACAATGATGATCATGCTTCTGATTTGGAGGGGAAATTCTAAAGACAAAGGAAACATTTGAGCCAATACTATCAGACTAGTACTATAAGCATATACTCTGTCCAAGAACTATAAATGAGAAGGTGGGAGGAGACAGAGAGATAGATTAAAAAGACACAGGAATTATAGTTTTGGAAACCAGGATTCTTTGGTGTCACACTCATATGACAGGAAAACTGGCTTCATGAAAAACTTTTAACTAGTAAGTGTTTGAAGCAGGGCTTGGTGGTGCGTGTCTATAATTCCACCACTTGGGAGGCCAAGACAGGAGGATCACTGAGAGTTCCAGGCCAACCTGGGCAACATAGTGAGTTCAAAGCCTGCTTGGATTATACAGTGAGACCCTATCTTGAAAGAAAGAAAAAAAAAGAGAGTGTTTGAAAATGCTCAAGATATGCCACATGTGTGTACCACTTTCTCAAAATAAAGCTCATTATTCTGTATTATGAACATGCTCTCAAAAAATATAAGTATAGAGGGTAGAGGTTTTAAAGGTAGATGATGCTTTAAAGAATTTGGCCTATTAAAGGAAGAAAAAGAAAGTATTAACTAGGTCTGGTTATGTTAATTATAAAATACAATCTCATTATTTGCTTCATAAGATTATCAAGAATATTATATTGATGATTTAATGTGGTTTGAACTGTACCTACTATATTATAAAAACTAAATTAATTAGAACATTATTACTTCATTGGATAAGTCTGTCACAAGTTAGGTGCTCAGTTAATGCCACTGTATGCAAACATTCTGGGAGCAAGAAGCTAGTAGATGTGTTAAAGACATTGAAGCAGCAAATTTGTAACAGGCTGGTTGATACAAAAAGAACCCCAAAGAGATGAATGGATTAATTTAGAGCCCCAAAAAAATAAACGGGAAGAAATATGGTCACTGATGATGATAATTTCTCTTTAAGTGCATGAAGTTAAGTTTGTTTGCTCGGAATCAGGATGTGGTACAGGTGAAATTTGTCCCTGAGTCTGAGTGACTAATGAATGAGGAAAATAGGCAATGGTAGTATCCTTGAGGGAAATCCAGGTGAGTTGAAACTCAAGTAAACTAAGGTTTAATTGCATAGTTTTCCTCAACTGTGCTCTTTAAATGGACAAATGAAAGGATGCAATTTGTCAAGTCAGGAAGAAAGATAAAACATGGTAGAGACTGCTTGTTTACATATTGGCATGATATTTTGGATGTGTAAAAAATAATATTTCGAGGGAACCTTCTTAAATTTGGGAGAAAACAGAGTTAAAGGACTCCGAGAGGGGGAATTTGAAGAATTTGGATCTTGAAAATAAAGGAAGAACTCGGCCCAGGAGTGAGTAATTGACATTTAAGATGCCATGAGAAGCATCACATTTATTCTGCCTTTTGACATATTTTTAAGTTAATTTATTTCATCTGATTTATAAGGACAAGAAAACTGTACACACTGATGGAGGTAATGTGATGTATTGATATTCGTACACATTACATAATATATAAATCTGATTAAACATATTTATTTTCTTATAGATAATTCCTTTATGGTAAAAACTTTAACCTTTTTCTACCTCTTTCAACTATAGAGTAAATTATTGGAATCTGTAGTCACTGTGCTATTCAATAGCACACAGAACTCCTTCCTCCCATCAAACTGTAACTTTGCATCCATTGATCAACCTGCCTCACCCTTTTCCCTGCTCTGCCTACTCTCTGGTAACCAACATTCTCTTCTAAATGTCTTTTAGATCAGCATTTTTTGGAGTCCACATATAAATGTGATTGTACAGTATTTCTCTTACTGTGTCTATCTTATTTCTCTTAATAATCCCTAGTTCATTCTATGTTATGGCAAATGACAGAATTTCAGTACTTTTATAGTTGAATAACATATATATGTATAAATTTTTAATTATCTATTCATCAGTTTATAGACATTTAGTTTGTTTTCATTTCTTAGCTACTGGGTATAGTGCTATAGTGAATATGGGAATGCAGATGAATGTTTGACATACTGATTTAATTTCCTTTGGATATATATAGACCCAGTACTGGGATTGCTGGATCTTAGGATAATTCCATTTTTTATTTTTTTAAGAAACTCTGTACTGTTTTCCAAAATGTTTTTTCTAATTTTCGTAACTACTCACAAAGTAGAAGTATTCCTTTTTCTCCGTATGTTAGAAAGAACTTGTACAGGCACAGAAGTAAGATGCCCACACCTTCCATAAGGTGTGGTAGAAGCAGAGTGTAAAACAGCAAAAGACACAGAATGGTGGGAGAAGAAGGGGGAGCAACTTCTAAACTGAACTGATGACTGATGAGCTTACATTTTGGAGAAGAGTAAAAAATTTCAACATAAATTACTACTTTCATTTTGGTAAATTAAAACATGGATTGCAAAATATAAACATGCAAATTGTGAAAATGATTTGAATTGTTGAATTCTATAGTCCTTTATAATTCTAAAAGGCCATGTAGTGATATTTGTAATTAGAGGTTTCCATTTCACACATTGTTGGAAAAAACAGGTGGAATGGGGGGGCGGGTGGTAGCAGAACTTTAGGACACATGAAAGATCATCCAAAATGAGTGCTGAAAATGTAAATTCCAGACTCCAGTTTTACACATACTGGTCCACATGCTATTGAAAGAAGCTTAATATTATATATATCCATATATAATATATATGACATTCTTCATAGCCATTGATAACCTTATGCTCTATAAAATAAAAAATAAGAAAAAGTAATACCTAATATCTAATACTCTAATATGTAATACTAATACTCTAATATCCTAACATTTCATCTTTATGTCCAAGGATATTGTCACCTCGTAGTACTAATTTGAATATTACACATAAAATATAATATTAAGACAGCCAGTCTTGAAGTCCAAATTCATCTAAGGTCAAATAATCTATCAAATGATTTACGTATATTTTCAAGCTTACCCTATATTTTGATTATTTTATATATTTACTTTCTTTTTAAACAGGAGTGTGTGTGTGTGTGTGTGTGTGTGTGTGTGTCCCTTGTTCAGATATGCTTCCGAATTACTTTTTTCCCCTGTGGCTGGAGAAGAAATTGTTAGAAAAACCATTATGGATTGCCTCATTAAAGGGTTCCTGAGATTGCTTACTTGTGACTACTGGCCTGGAAAGCAATCTCTCGTTTCTTTGCCAAGCACTGAAGAAGTGGTGGTTAGTGAGCCTTCCGTCATATAGGAGCTAGCAAATAAAGATAGGTTATGCTGAGAGAAGTCAAGAAATTCCATTGTGAAGATGAATTCTGATTTGCATATTGCCCCATAGACCCACAGAATGGAATTGTTTTTTCCAATTACAGATTATATAGAAATATGGCCAGACTAGCAATCAGTTTTCTCTCTGGGCAGTGGTTTAGAGCTGGGAGTTTAACTATTTTTTTCTGTGAGTTATACTGTTTTGATGAATCAAAAGAGAACTTCGACAGGAAACGATGCTTAGAATCATACCAGGAATGCTAAAAGATGCATACATCACAGCACCCAGAAATTACAACTTCAAGGGGATCTAATTCATTCACTTATTGAGGTCAGTAGTATTCTTTTGGATCCTTGGGCCAGGTTACATACCTTAGCTATTTTTTATTCCAATTCCTGTTATAGTTCTTGATACTTTAAGCAGTAACTGTTTTTTAAAATAAATTATATTATGGGTTAATTTATTAGTTTTAGCAAATTTATGCTTAAATTTTATCTTAATCACAGTTATAAAGATTTTATAGCATCATCTTCAATTTAAGCATATACCTTTTCATTCTTTTCCAGTATAAAGATACAGCTTTCAGTAAATATTATTTTGTGTGTATGTTTCCATTTTTAAGATGTT
This sequence comes from Heterocephalus glaber, assembly GCF_053883595.1. NCBI lineage: Eukaryota > Metazoa > Chordata > Mammalia > Rodentia > Bathyergidae > Heterocephalus > Heterocephalus glaber. The sequence continues at coordinate 37,951,885 of NW_028258138.1, forward strand.
AACTGATTTTATTGTTTTATCAGCTAAAATCAGTTGGTAATTTGCCTAATTTTACTTAAATGTTAATTTATTAATTTTGATATTTGTTAGCCTTAATAGTTTTAATATATTGTAGTTTGAAAGCTAAAAGCTAAATATATACCATTAATATGTACCACTAAAAATTAATATTAAAATATCATGGCAAATATTTGTCTTGGTAAAGCCTCAATATAATGGTAGATATATTTATTTTTTCACTCATCCATTCAACAAATGTTTATTAAGAGATTATTATGTTTTAGAAATTGTTATATACAATGAAAATACAGTTCTGAAAAATTATTAGTTCATAATATCATGTGCATTTTAAAGTTTACATCCCATGAGGAGTATTTACTGTGTAAATTATAAATCAGTATGTAACTTTGTTTACTTCAATGTATCTTCTTCTGTCTCTCTGATGCTCTTTAAATGGAACTTTATGCTATACATTTTTTATAATATTTAAAGTTAAAAGTCACTTTGAAGTCTAATTTTAATATTATCCTCTGAGATTCTAGCCATTCAACTTAATTTAGTACTATCTAAAAACAAAAATAAAACTGCTGAGCCTGAATCCTTCAGTGCCTAAGTCACTTGTTCATGCTAACATGACCCAATTAAACTTAAGTAGGATCTTACTGTTTTGCTGAGTCTGTCTCCTTTTCAGATGGCATTTTCCACCCTCTGAGGAGTATTGTTGGTGTACAGTGGATACAAGATTGACGAGTTTATAGCATCCATTGCTAACTAGTCAATAACACATTTAGAAATTATATGTTTAGATTTTACGATTGTATATTTTAAGTCCTATTCTCAGAAATTTTACTAACTTCACTTGGTCACATTTCTTCAGTGTTTCAGTCTATATGTCATTCTTAACTACAACTTTTAGTTTTCCAACATCCTTTTGCTGGAACAAATAGCTGAAAAGCTTAAGCTCTCAATTAGGCAAACTCAGATTTCAGGAGCAGAGCTTCCGCTTTCTAGCACTGACCTTCTTTCTTTGTTTTTGTTTTTGTTTTGTTTTTTGTACCTGGGATCGAACTCAGGACCTTGCACTTGCAAGGCTGGTGGCAGAACCACTGAACTAAATCCCTGGCTTCATCTGTCTTAAAAGTCCACCACCTCTTTCCCTCAGGGTGATTGTATAAATTCGCTTTGTCTTGTGTTTGACATACTACCTATGTTCAATAACTGGTAGAAATTGTTGTTGTTTTAAATCATTTAACTAATTGATAGTTTGTGAGTAAGTGAGTTCTTTCAGTTCAATAGTAGATTTGAAGATGAAAGTGGCTCACTTTGTTTTAAAGTAATAAGAAGTTAAGGTGTGCTTTAGTTAGGAAAAATAAATAAATAAATATGTACATATATACATGCATACATACATACATACAAACATAGAGAACCTTGTTAGGCTCATGAGTAGGTTAGGCCACATACAAGTAAGTGCTGTTCTTTTACTTTAGAAGAGTCCAGATTCTAAAGCTTAATGAAATTGGAATAATTATGGATATAGTGATTAATCTGAAAAACACTCAAAAGACAGAAATGAAATGAATTTATTTCTCCACAAAAACTAAATGGGCTATGTGGTTTGTTCCAGGGCCTGGTTAGGAGTTTTGAAGTTTTTCTATGCTCAGGAAGTTAACAGACTTTTGACCACTTTTATATATTCTTTAAACTTATAAACATAGAGGAGATTTTTTTCCTTGAATATATTCATCTCCAGCATACCTCCAAACCAGCGTTACAAAGAGTATGCCTTGGTAACCATTGGGTATTTATGTGGTTATGTTTCACTACAGCATCAAATCATCATACAACCAAATTTCTCTTAAAATTTGCATAGCAATATTTTTTATCAAAAGTATTTATTTTAAAGGATAAATATTTAAATCAAAGCTGTGTTCCGAGTGAAATAAATTCAATGTGAATTTGAATGAAAAGGTACACATTCTGGAAATCAAACATAGTTCTATGACTTTTTGGAAGCAGTTTGGGGTTCACAAAAAATTCAAGTGAGAGACATTAGAATTTCCCATCTACCACTGCCCTCACATAGACATCATCTCTGTTGTCATTTATTTATGCTGTGGTGCTGGATATTGACCTTAGGGCTTTAAACATGCTAGGCAAGCAGTGTAAGCAGTATGCTACTGAGCTACATCCCCAGCCGTCTCCTCCATTATTCACACCCCTACTTCAGTGGGATGCCTATTGTAAATGATGAAGCTACATTAGTACCCAAAATGCATCATTTTACATTAGTTTACACTCTTGGAATTGTACATTCTATGGTTTGGACAAATATGTATTGAATATATCCACTAATATAGTGTCATACAAAGAATTCTCAGTATCTAACAAAATCCTTTGTATTCTGCTTGTTCATCTTAGCATCTAGCAACTGCTGTTTTGTTTTGCTTTACTGTTTTCATAGTTTTGACTTTCCTTGTATGTTACATAGTAGAAAGCACACAGTATGTAGAGTTTTCTGAATGGTTACTTTTACCTAGAAAGTAGTTTTAAATTCCCTCTATGTCATTTTATGGCTTGATAGTTCATTTCTTTTTAAGATTGAATAATATTCTAATATCTAAATGTACCATAGTCTGTCTATTCAACTACTGGAAAACACCAGATTTCAAGTTTTACCATTGACAAATAAAGTGTTTATAAAGATTTATGTAGGTTTTTTGTGAATATACTTTGCAGGCATCTAAGTAAATAATAAGTAGTGTGATTATTGAATCATATGGTAAGAATATGTTTAGTTTTGTAAGACACTGCCAAACTGTTTTCCAGAGTTGGCATTCCCACTGTCAATCCGATCAGAAATAAATGATGGTTCCTGTTGACTCACATTTTAACTATTTATGGCCAACATTTCAACTCAGGGGTATAGATTTTGATCATACTAAGAGCTGTTTTAGTTTGTATTTGCCTCATAACATCTGAAGTGGAGCGTATTTTCATGTACTTATTTTCCATCTAGAGACCCAATGTGTTTTTATTTTAATAAATGTTATTTTCATAGGCTGTGTACATTCATACTCAATAAATGAGGTTTTCACCTCCATATGTTAGAACATCTGCATTCACCTCTACTTAGATTAGATCCTTCCAATTTCTTCTTTTTCATGAAACTACAACAGAGAACCCTTAGGAAACTTCTTCTTTTATAGAGGGTTACTGAGGATTGAACTTGGGGCCTTCAGGTTAAGCTATATCCCCAGCCCTTTTTATTTTTATTTTTATTTTTCTTGAGACAGTCTTGTTAATCTTCTAAGTTGCCTGGGCTGGGCTCAGATTTATGATGCTCCTGCCTTAGCATCCCAAAATGTTCAGATTGCAAGCTTGTGCCATTATGTTCGGTTATTCTTAATTAATACTACATTTGTTTAATCAGTATTTCATTAATCACTTATTTTAAAGTGCATTTGGCTGGGTATGGTGATGTACACCTGCAATCCCAGCACTCAGGAAGCTGAAGCAGGAGGATCATCATGACTTCAAGGACAGCTTAGCCTGCATAGTGAGTTCAAGGCCAGCCTAAAGCACACAGTGAAGCCCTGGCTCAAAAAAATATACTTAATTTTTTATTATAAATAGATTCTAATTTCATACTTACATAACATGTACATGTATTAAATGTCATTGTGTCTCATAAGTATATAATTATTATTTATAAACATTTATAAGCATATATTTGAATTTTGATTATTACTCAAAATAAAATGAAATCAAACAGAAAATCATTATTGTTATAGAAAATATATGGAAAGAAGGAAAAATCAATTGTTACTTCATTTCATATAGTACTTATAATTCCCATGGAATGTCTTATAATTCCTGTACTCAAAATTATATCTTAACATTTTGATATTTTTCTTGCCACTTTTTTCTTCATATTCTCTCAATAACACATGATGATGATGAATAAATAACACAATTAGATTCTTTTAATTCTTCTTTAGCTTATTTTATTATTACTCTTTTAAATTATTCTTTGTTTTTGTTTTGCTACTGGGGAATGAATCTTTGGATTTTCACTCAGTTATAACCCTAGACATTTTTTTTTCTTCTTTTGTATTTTTAGACAGGGTCTTGTTGTGTCACTAAGTTGCCCAAGCTGGGATCAAACTTTTTATCCTCTGGGTCCAGCCTTCTGGGATTACGGGCGTGCACCACCACATTCCGTTTGAGCATTTTTTTTCAAGCTCTATTTTTTATTGGTACATTTTTAGTATATAATACAACTGTGTTCATCATTGGGATTTTGTACCCTTACATGATGTATCTTGGTTCTAATTTTTCCCCATTCCCTGCCCTCCCTTGTGTTATATGCGCACTCATGTTTATTGCGACACAGTTTGTAATAGCTAAGATTTGGAAACAGCCCAATTGCCCATCAACTGGAGGCTGGATAAAGGAGATATGCTTCTTTAATAAAATGGAGTACTACTCAGCCATAAAGAATGAAAAACTACAGACATTTATAGCTAAGTGGGTGCACATTGAGGCCATACTCTTAAGTGAAATAAATAGGATACACGTGTAAATAGCAAATAGTTTCTCTGGTGTGGAAACCTAAAAGTGTAAATAAGGATCAAAATGTATAATAATGTGAAATAGGAAGAAAAGGTCCAGAGGAGTAGGGGAACTGGGAGGGGAAGGGGAAAGGAAAGAAGGGAAAAGAAAAAATACGAGAAAAGCTTGAGGATGTTTTTAATCATTTAAAATCTCTTAAAATAGCTCATTTACCAAAAGTCTTTCCTTGTCACAATCACAACATAATTATTTAATTATCTTTTATTTTAAGTGGTTCCTCTTATTTTATTTTGGAGGAACAGATAATATTTCTGGTGAATGTCTTTAAGACTAAATTATCTGCATTTCAGACCTGTTTGATCCAAATTCTGATGTTTGAAACAACTCTATTTAATACTTTCCTATCAACATAAAGAAAGAACATGTGAGTGTGAATATATTGATTCCTTCTTATGGATTGTCATAGATTTTGTTTCTGTCTTCATTGTAAGATATAGGAATCACAGTTAAGGTTATAGAGTATATTCCTAAAAGGAACTGTTTAAATTTTTTTTCAATCGGGGAAATTTTATTTTCAATTTTTATTTTGTTGTTGTTGTTGGTTTGTTTCTGAGACAGAGTCTTGCCATATAGCCCAGGCTGACCTTGAACTTGTGACAATCTCCCTGCCTCAGTCTCCCAAATGCTGGGATTATAGATGTGTGCCACCACACATGATTTCATTTTCAATCTTGTGTGAAGAATGGATGCAAAAGTAATTATAGTACATAGATTGATAGAGATTTCATTTCATTTCTTGGTAATTATGATTGCATTTTTAACACCTGCTGTTCATACAAAATTCAATAGATAATTTATGTTTAGAGAAATGTGAAATGAGTTTGGGGAACCATATTTTGTTAAGGATAGGAGAAAAGTTCACATATGACTTATTAATGAGTTGGTTTTGTTTTGGCTGAATGTAAATTAAATTATTATCTTCTCTATGAGTTGCAAATTCTTCTCTTTTGTTTTCTATAATGTTATGCAATATTGAAACTATTGAAAGATGTACCAAAAATGAGAATATTTTAATTATTTTAATTTCTTTAGTCAAAATGATGGCAGCTAACTAGCGATTTCATCATTCAACATGTCATACATCACAGGCCACTTGAAGGACCCTAAAATCTTTATGGACTGACTTCAGAAACTTCCTGGATTTGGCCATGGATTTAGCTCATGGTTCTGACACCTGCCTCACAAGTGCAAGGTCCCTAGTTTGATCCCCGGTACCAAAAAAAAAAAAAAGAATCTTCTTGGATTTTATGTCAGTAAAGAATATGTATTAATAAGGACAAAATACTGATGGCATTTGTGATGCAGAAATTTTATAATCAGGCTATTCAGATATGAGATATATAATATATAAGGTTAAAGCTATTCAGTCAGACTCAAAGTCATCTTTCTAACTATATAATATAAAAGCAATGTGGCTTTATTTAATGTAAAACATCTTATACATAAAATAATTATTTCATTTTAATACAATACTTTGAAAAAACTATACCTAATGAAATTCCATTAGCCAAATTGCTTACATGCAATATATTTTAAGATTAAAGGACAAGATCAGTATGTTGCCATTGTGAGAGATTATGTCAGAGATAATGTATTTTCTGTGGCTTTTATTTTACTCTTCCTCCAAATACATGAGTGGGAAAAAAATGACAAAAATGTGTAAGCTTGTGTCTGATTTGAAAGAGTTATATAAAAGCACTTAATCTCTTTTAAAAAATGGTGTTATTTTCATTTTAGTCATAATTAAGAAATCTGTTTAATAAATAGTGTTATAATAGCCAGAGATAAAAACGCACCTCTTCATTCTTTGATCTTCCATTCTTCATCAGAGCAAGAAGCCCTTAGCCTAAGTCTTAGGCTTCTGTCTACAAAATTAGTAGGCTGAACTCATCTTCTATTAGGGACTGTCCTAAATCTAAAACCCTACCCGTCTACTTTACAAAAGCATAGTGAACATGATACTCTATTGGAAAAAGACACTAGGTTTAACACACACATCACCAGGTGAGACTTCTTTTTTCCCATTAAGTTGATAGGTACATTTAGGTATATAATACAGTTGTATTCATCATTGGGATTTTGTACCTTTACATGAAGTATCTTGGTTCTTATTTTTTCCCCATTCCCCTGACCTCCCTTCACCCACACTTTAACTCTGCAGTATGAAAACTTTGACTTTAAGTCTCAGCTTGTTCACTTTCAAATGATGGTCATATGGTTCCAAGACTTGTTTTCAGTCTAATACACATGGTAATAAAACAAATAGTTGCTTCCCTAGAGAAAAAAAGTAAAGAAACTATGTGTCTTCTATGTCAGGACATAATATAGCATTGTTCCATCATTTTTAAATTAATTTACTTTTGTACAGCCCATATTTAAAAAATATATATTATTCTCTTTAAATGCACATAACTGTTATTCTTATGTGGAATTAAGTATTTAATTCATTTTTCATGTCTTAATTTTCTTCATTGGATTTTAATAGCCCTATCTTTTAAGCAAGTCTAATAATCTTCATAAGGATAAAAAATTTCAATTTTCAATATGTTACTGATAAAATGAATATTAACAGAAACAATCTAATTCATAATGTTATCTAATTTAATCATCTAGATTTATGGATCAATACACTTTATGTAAATGTCAAAAATTTCACATTTAATTTTAATTAAAACTATTGTTAATTTTATGGATACAGATCAACATTTTAGTTGAATTTTTGCCAGCTTTATGCTGATATTTAATAAAATTAACATCCATGACACATTCATATCTTTTGGTGGATTCTTATTTTAGATGGAATCATATCTGAAATATCTACTATATGTTGTTCTTCTCATTGGTATTTTTGGTCACACTGCTCACAAAGATAAATATGAAATTGATTTTATTCTTTATCAGCATTCTGATTGTAATCATGGTACAAAATCCTTAAATATGCTATTGTTATCCAACCACCAGGAAAATACAAATAACTATGCACAACTTAAAGTCAATTTTGAATGCAAACACTTCCTTTGTAAACAGGTGCAGTGGTGGCAAATCTAAAATGACATGTGATAAATGGAACAGTATCGCTTGAATAAAGCTGCAGGTCATTGTAGGGAAAGTAAAGGAAATGCTTTAAGAACAAGATGGAGTTGATCAAAACAAATGACAAACTTTAAACCACATAGAACTGATAAATTTGACTAGGAGAAATAAGAGACAAGGAACTGACAAACAGAAAGGAAGAATATAAAATGAAGAACTGATAAGCTATATTCATTCTGATAGGATAGCAATTTGTCAAATAATTTCAACTGATAAACTAAACAGGATAGATATAAGAAAATGATAACTAATTAAAAATCAATGTATACAATCATGTATGGTGGCTCACGCCTGTAATCACAGCACGTGGGAGCTGCCTCAAAAAAAAAAAACTAAATAAATAAATGAGTAAGTAAATAAATGAATAAGAATATGCAGAGGCAGAGACCTGGTATAAGCCTAATATTGTATTATTTATGCTTTTTGTTTGATATTTTGTGTATACAAAGCAAAAATAAGTATACAAAAATTGACAAAATCTACTCCCTTGATCCAGTTTTGCTGTCATATTATACAGAGTTTTGGGGGATGTTTCTATGCAATTCTTAAAAATAAACTATTCTGTTTTCTCAGAGTTACAGTTTCCTATTCAGCTTTCTAGTCAGATATTTCTCATGCTAATATCTTTATTTTCTCTTTATTGAACTGTGAATACATTTTCCCTATCTTTTTTTGTGTGATGGTATTTATTCTTGCATACTGAGATAACTCCTCTCCTGCATACAATGAACATTAAAATAATTTATAGTATTCTGTACTTACATATTACTTGGCTGAATTTAACAAATTAAGTGACTATAGAATATCGAAAATCTTGCAATGTCTCCAGTGTATCAATTTATATACTAACAAGTACATATACATACATTAAGAAGGGAAATACATATTTAACACGTTAACAGAGTATTACACCCCACAAAATCAGAATGCACATTCTTTTAAGCTGCACATGGGTTGTTCTCTAAAATAGACCACATATACTAGCTCATAGACTGTTTAAGTAAGTGCAAAGGAATTGAATTTATCCCTTGTATATTATCAGACCATAGTGCAATGAAATTGGAGATCAACAGCAAAAGAAAGCCAAGAATTTCATAGACACATGGAAACTGCACAACACACTAATAACCAATAGGTCACAGAGCAAATTAAAGAAGAAATCAGACAGTTCCTATAATTAAATGACAATGCCAATACAACATATTGGAATCTATGGGACACAATGAAAGCAGTCCTATGAGGGAAATTCATAGCAGTGAATACTCACTGTGAAAACAGAGCAAGCTCAATTACACAACCTAATGCTGAACCTCAAGCTTCTAGAAAAAGAAGAGCAGGACAAACACAAAGCTCATATAAGGGAGGAAATTATAAAGATCAGGGAAGAAATCAATGCAATGGAGACTAAGAAAATGATACAAAAAATTAATGAAGCCAAGAGTTGGTTCTTGGAAAGAATAAACAAAATTCACAAACCCTTAGCCAATCTTATCAAAAAAAAAAAAAAGGAAAGAAAAGGCCCAAATCCATACAATTAGGTAAGAAAAGGGTAAAATTGCAACAGACCCAGCAGAAATCCAGAAGATCATCAATACCTACTTTGAGAACCTATACGCCAATAAGATGGAAAACACAGAAGAAATGAACAGATTCCTAGATACATGTGAATTACTAAAGTCGAACAAAGGTGACCAAAAAATTCTAAACGACCCAGTATCAATGAAATTGAAAGTGTAATTAAAAGTTCACCAACTAAGAAAAGCCCGAGTTTGATAGCTTCACTGCTGAATTCTACAAGACAATTAGAGAGAAACTACTGTCACAACTGTTTAAACTATTTAATGAAATTGAAAGGGAAGCAATACTCCCAAATTCATTCCTGGAGACAAGCATCACCTTGATCCCCAAAGCAGAGAAAGACCCAAAAGAGAACTATAGGCCAACCTCACTAAGGAACATAGCTGCAAAAATCCTTAATAAGATACTGGCAAATAGAATGCAGAAGATCATCAGGAAGATCATATACCCTGATCAAGTGGGATTCATCCCAGCGATGCAGGGATGGTTCAACATACACAAATCAATAAATGTAATACACTATATAATAGAGCCAAAGATAAAAACCATATGATCATCTCAACAGGTGCAGAAAAAGCATTTGACAAAATTCAACATGCATTTATGATAAAAGTCTACAGAAAATTGGAATAGATTGTCTCTACCTCAATCTGATAAAAGCCATCTATGAAAAACCAACAGTTAATATCATACTAAATGGTCAAAAACTGAAATCTTTCACACTAAAATCAGGAACAAGACAAGGATGTCCACTATCACCTGTTCAATATAGTTTTGGAAATATTAGCCACAGCAATTAGACAAGAGAAAGAAATAAAAGGAATAAAGACAGGAAATGAAGAAGTCAAATTGTCATTATTTGCAGGTGACATGACAATTTATATAGAAAACCCTAGGAACTCCACCAAAAATCTTCTAGACTTAATAACCAAATTCAGTAAAGTAGCTGAATACAAGGTCAATGCACAAAAATCAATAGCTTTTCTCTACACAAAAAGCAGACTCACTGAGAGAGAAATTGGGCAATCCATTCCTTTCACAATAGCATCCAAAACATTGAAATACCTAGGAATCAACCTAACAACAGAAACCAAAGACTTCTTCTCTGAAAACTATAGCACTCTGAAAAAGAGATTGAAGATGATATCAGAAAATGAAATGACATCCCTTGTTCTTGTGTAGGAAGAATCAACATAGTGAAAATGACCATACTTCCAAAACTGTTATAAAAATTCAATGCAATCCCAATTGAAATCCCAGCACCATACTTCACAGACCTGGAGAAAACAATACAAAAATTCTTTCAGAACAAGAAAAGACCTAGAATAGCAAAAGCAATATGAGGCAATAAAGACAAGGTACTTTATTTCAAGTTGGTATCACAATCCCCAACTTGAAACTATACTACAAAGCTACTGTGATAAAAAAAAAAAAGCATGGTACTGGCAAAGGAACAGACCTGAGGATGAGTGGAACAGATTAGAAGATGTATAAACAACTCCAGACACACTCAGCCACCTTATCTTTGACAAAGGAGCCAAACATCCTCACTGGGGGAAAAATAGCCTATTTAAAAAATGGTGCTGGAAAAATCTGGTTTCAACTTGGCAAAGATTAAAACTAGACCTATAATTCTCACCATGCACTAAACTAAAATTGAAACAGATTAAAGATCTAAATATTAAAACAGAAACACTAAACTGTCTGGAAGAGAGGTTAGGTAGAACTGGGTGGAAGAGAGGTTAGGTAGAACTCTTGAAACCATTGGTGTAGGAAAAAACTTCATGAACAAAGCCTCAGTTGCCAATGAATGAGCACAAACAATCAACAAGTGGGACTCTTCTTACTAAAAAGCTTCTGCACAGCAAGAGAAACCAACAGAGCGAGGAGACAACCCACAATGTGGGAAAAAAATCTTCACCTGCTCTTCCTCAGACAAAGGTCTACTATCTCTATAAAGAATTTAAAAAAATCAGACCTCCCAAATTTAAAGACCCAATCCAAAAATGGGCATCTAAAATGAACAGACATTTCTCAGGCAAAGGAGTAGGTATAGCAAATAAACATATGAAAAAATGTTCAACATCACTAGTCATTGGAGAGATGCAAATGAAAACAACAGTGAGATTCCACCTCACTCCAGAAAGAATGGCTGCTATCATGAATTCAACCAATAACAAATGCTGGTGGGGCTGTGGGAAAAGAGAAACCCTGCTCCACTGCTAATGGGAGTGTAGACTGGTGCAACTACTGTGGAAATCAGTAGGGAGATACCTCAAAGAACTAGGACTTGGAAGTCCCATATGACCCAGCTATTCCCCGGATGGGTATCTTCCCCAAAGAAATAAATGAATCATAACACAGAGATATATGTGCACCCATGTTCATAGCAGCACAATTTGTGATAGCTAAAACTTGGAAACAACCCAAATGCCCATCAACTGGAGACTGGATAAACAAAATGTGATTTTTTTAAATAAAATGGAGTATTAGCCAAAAAGAATGAGAAACTAGAGACATTTATAGCTAAATGGATGCACATGGAGGTGACACTCGTGTAAATACTGAATAGTTTCTCAGTGTGAGAAACTGAAAGTGTAAATAAGGACTAAATGGTATAATAGATAATGTGAAATAGGAAAAAATGTGCAAAGGGGAAGTGGGAGAAAGAAGGGAATGGAATTAATGTGAGAAAATGAAAAAATGGAAAGAAAGTCTTTGTAGATAGGGAGATGTGGAGGGGTTGAAGGGAGGGCAGGGGAATGGGGAAAAAATAAGAACCAAGATGGATTATGTAAATGTGCAAATTTCCAATTATGAATGTCATTATATGGTATACCTTAAATGTACCAATAAAATTAATTTAAAAATAATTAAAAAGTCAGAAAAAATAAGGGAAATAGATAATTCTCTTTTTACCTTTACAAATGTCAGGAAGTAGTAAATGAGAGGAAGTAATTAATAATGATTAAAAATGTGAAATAGTAGCCCATATTCTTAACAATATTTTCTACACACATGCGCCTCCACACCCTTCCACCTCCACATATACGTATGTATTTATTTTATTTTCTCTAAAATTATTTTAGTTATTGGCTAAATTTTTTAATCAACTGCCAATGCAAATGATGGCCTAAGTTCAGAGGCCAGATTTCAGAATCCAAGGTCTAAGATTTCCGTCCGTTTTGCAGTCCTTAAATACTAGACATATATACTGTCAAGGAAGTGCCATAAGTATATACACATAATAATTTCAAAGACATATAATGAACTGAAGAATACTTTCAGGAGAAAATTAAATGGGAAATAGAAAGAATAAGAAAGAAATTATTCAAAAACCTGTTATCCTATCAGGCATCACATGAATTAAGGTAAATATAGATGTCTATATTATATTATGTCTATATTATATTATGTCTATATTATATTAGTGAGAGTGTGTTTTGAGCATTTCTTTTAATAGTTCAGATGTATTTGACTCACAAAATTAAGGCATAGATTGACAAAATAAGAAGCTCCTAAATTTATGTCATGAAGTTATTTTAGTCAATTTTATTAATAATTAACCCCACAATTTTAAAGTAAATAAAAATACATGTAATTGTTTACCCAACTGAATTAAAGTAATTGACCTTTGGTTTAATTTAAACCAAACTGGATTTCTTGTATATTTCAAATAGAATAAGACTGTGTGTTAGACAATTATGTAATTTTTTCACATTAATTTATGAACTGTTAAGAAAATTTAAATTACATATGTCACAAATGTACTGTAATTATACTTATAAAATACATGAAAAAATAATTTACCAAATCAGAGCCATGGAACAAATTACAGGGGAATAATACTCATCAAACCAATGCTTTAATTTAGTAATTTTTAAATCACTCTTGCGTCACTTCAGTATTCTCTCTAGCCTGCACCCATTCTCAGTAGCAAATAGTCAAACTCTTCAAGAGTTACTTCCTGTGATTTCCCTTTCCTCCTCTTTCTGGTCAGATCTGGACTACTACTTTCTTGTTTATCCCCACTACTTCACTATTTTGCTTTTGTTAAGATCACAAATGCCTTCTGCACAGTTAAATCCATTTCTAATGCACTCTTCCATTTCTAATGTTGCATTTCACATATTCTTTGATGTACTACAGTTTGATATAGCTGATTACCCTCTCCTCTCCATGAACACTTTGGAATTGCCTTTTCTTCAAACTAATTGGCCACTCCTTAATAGTGTCTTTGTTTCTTTCTTCTCACAAATTTGGGACAGTGAAGCATTCCATGTCTGTGCTTGGATTTTTTTTTTAAAATCTCTTGGTTATCTCTTCAGACTTCATAGCTTTAAAATTTAGCTAGATGCAGACAACACCCAATAACATGTTTCCTGCTCAGACCTTTCCCTTGCTGTTCTTTCCTTCTTTCCAGGTGGATGTGAAGTAAGCATCTCAGGTTTAACAAATGTAAAGACTTGTTCCTTATCCTTCATATCCTGCTCCTCTGACTGCCTATTCACTTAAACTGCCTAGTTCATTGAAATAAAAAAATACCTAGGGCCAGGGATTTAGCTCAGTGACACTGCACCTGCCTCACAGGTGCAAGGTCCTGAGTTCAATCCCTGGTACAAAAAAAAAAAAAAACCTGGCATATCCTCAACTTCCCTCTTTCACATTTTATATCCAACCAATTAAAACATCTTATTGGCTCTAATTTAAATATATTGAGTATTTAAATTACATTTTAAGATGTACAAATCATGTACTTTTCTCCATACCACCACTGTGCCTTTTCTGGTTTACTAAGAAAGACATTTAGTAATCTTCTGGACACCCAAAATCTATTCTAAATACAGAAACTAGAGTGATCCTGTAAATGCAAGGGTATAGGCCATTTACCTTATTAAAGTTCCCAATGTCGTCTCTTCACCAAATAAAAATAAAATACAACACTATTAGAATCTATCATCTATCTGAATTTATCTCCTACAACTCTTCCAATTTGGTAACTTCTCTCCAGCTACATTGACTTCTTGGCTTTTCTTTAACACCTACACCTACACACACATACACACACAAACAAACACACATACCGCTGCCTCAAGATATTCACACTTAACTTTTCTCTCTGTTTATAATATAGCTCTCTGAGATATCCACATAAATCATTGTCTCAACTATTTCTAATAAGTCCTTCAGATAGTTTCCATGGCCATTTCATTTAACATTGCAGACCCCAACTCCCTCTCTATTCTTATCCTCTTGTCCTGCTAGATTTTTTGATGGTATCTATTGTCACATAGCATATAATTGACTCATTTTTTTGTATATGCATATTATTTATCTCCCATTTGTAGAAAATAATCTCCATGAAAATTGGACATTTTATCAGTCTACATCCTGCTATATGGCACACCTTGAACAGGTTATTATACATTTTTATCAATTAAATTAAATTAACTAATTGATAGAAAACACTAGGGAAGAAAACACATACACTGTCCCTGTCTTGCAGGGGATTATAGTCTAGCTATAAAGATATTTTTGTCTCATTCCTGCTGAATCTAGATGAGTAGATATAAACTTTTAGAACAATATCCAGAGCATAAAATGTGTTCAATTTGTTATCAGTATTACAATCCTCAATCCAGAACCATTATCATCTTCATTATTATAATTCTTATTAAATGAGTACAGTACTGTGTGCATCATCCCAGTAACAACTCTAAAAATGAATATTTTCTGGTATTTGCATTTCATTGATGAGTGAAATGAAACAGGAAATTTCAATGACTTGCCTAAGGAAACAGAGCTAGTACTCTGCAAAGTTAAAATGCAAATTTAGATCTGCTTGCATCTAGTGCCTGAAATTTCTCATTAGACTAAGCTGGCTAACCATCAAGGTTTGGCTCAAAAATATTTTAATTTACTAATAAAATATCATATGCAATACACAGTTGTGAATTTCTATTTCAATTGTAATTGCATAAGTCATGCCATAAATATGAAATACTTTCCAACAAAGTTCTTAAAACATACACAGCCAAATGAAATATTGAGATGCTGTCTATAATATTTAAATAAATGAAAATATTGTTGGATAAAAATAATGTTATAATATGCACATTTGTAAATCTTAGAATTTGAATCAACCAGCATTTATTTGGCATAAAACAGTAAGAAACATGGTTTCTTGACTTTGGAAATTTGCATTATTTATATTTCCATTCATCCCATTAACAAATACTTATTGAATATTTATAGTACATTATACATTTTGGAAATGAGAAGACAACATAAAAAAGACTTCCATCTCAAGGAATTTGTAGTGGGAATGGGCAAAAATGCAGAGATAATTACTAGGATCCAAATGTGAGCACATGGAATAAGAGAACAGGTTGCTTCCTTAGAAAATATAACAGCTCATGCTTACCAAAAAATAGATGAAAGGTAAGAAATATTTTTGAAATAATACAAAACATCCAGTTGCATGAAATATACTACAGGATGCCTCTACTGTATAACATTGTTACTGAACATAGATACATCCTCAAAAGTGCTGAACATATGCTTACCTTTTACAAATGTTTCATATATACTTTTTATTTCAATATTCTTTACAGCCTACATAGTCATCACATTTTTTTAATTCCTTGGAAGCATCTTTTACATTTCAACCTATGGTATAATTATTTGATACTTATTTTTCCACACATCTTAAATTCATTGAGGACAATTATCAGTATTCTCTTTATTTCTTCCTTTTGCATTAATCTCTATTGTGCTAACTGAAAATTATTAAAAGAATTTAAATAAAAAACATTTGATGAGAAGCCAGTGAGGAAATAAATGATGAACTGTTATTTAATGACAAAATAAACGTTTAATCAGAGCCAGTGGCATTAATTTAATAAAAATTACAAAAGAGTAATGTATTCAGCAAAGTATATAAGAGGACATAAAAATACATCAGAGCTGTAATTTCAAAGTATTATTTATTCACAGAAAGACCACAGTCAGTAGGACCTTTCTGAATGACGAGTTCCTCTGATTTCAGAACAATCTTTCTTGTAGCATCATTTAACCACCAACTCTGGCAGAAAGTTAAACATTTGCTCTGCTTTTCAGCTGTTCTTATTTGAAAAAGAATTAGCGTTTGAAGATAAGGATAAAAAGATTATTAGAATATTTTATGAAAGATTTTCAGAGCCTCTTCAGTAATATGTTTATACATCACTTCTGGCAGCTAAATATATAAATGAATTAAGCTTAATATATGTTTTATCAATTTCATAGTTAGAGTACAAGTAGCAATAAAACTTGAAACTATGCCTTGAGTTAAATTGGTTTTTTAAATTGCCATGTTGGCCCAAGAGGAGTAGTTCTGTGATTCAAGGGAAGAGGAAGTGTCACAAGACAAAAGGAGTCAAGTACCATGGAACAAAAAACCTCCTTCATCCTTAAAAATACTGGAATAATTGCGAGTGGAAAAACTGAATGTGACATATGAGAGAATGTTTTTAAGTCAGTTGTTGAAATTTACATTTAGATATTATCCGTTGAGATGGCCTGACTGTAATGTTAAATCTGTGGTAAATGATTTTAGATTCATTTCAGTATTTCTCTATTCCTAAGCTTTATATTTAATTTGCTTTTAATGTAGTTTTAAAATAAGTTGCATTGATGAGAATCATGAAGCTTTGATTTTTACATATATACTCAATGGATTCTGTAGCCTACATGAAGAATGATAAAGTAGTGGTTACCCTTCACTTCATTCATCTTGTTTATTGAAGATTGCAAAAAAAGTAAATAAAAGCAAATGAACACACACACACACACACACACACACAGAGAGAGAGAGAGAGAGAGAGAGAGAGAGAGAGAGAGAAGATTGCTTTCTATCTACACCATTAATTGTGACTATAAAAATTGCTTAAGCATTTATATTTTGCAAACATGCTCATGCAATTTTTATTACCTACATGCCCCTGAGCTGTGACTAAGCAGAAGACATTCAGCAGAACATCATAGGCTGTTATCCTGAGTCATAAACAGTTCTGATTCAAGAATTTCAAGTCTTTTAAACTTTGTGCTTAAAGATAAAAGATGACTGTATTTTGTCTCTATCATCTCTGAAATTCTAGTCAAAACAAAATAAATTTACTAATTACGCATTGGCCAATGTATTTCACAATGTAAAGATTCTTATTTCTATTTAGTTAGACTAATAAAAATTTTACTAGAGGTCCTGAGTCTTTCTATATGTCAGGCTTCATTAGAAGACAAAAAATAAAAAAACACTAAACAAAGATAATTATTTAATTGTACAATATCCTAGCAAATATATCTAATGCAATTTTCATGAATAATTTGTGTTCTTTTAAATTTTTACTAAGATATGTAAATTATTGATGTATACTGTCTTTTATCATATATGTGTCTTCAGGATTCTAAGAAATAATTGAAAAGTTCAATATAATATGGTTGTGTAATAGTGTGTATAGTACATTCAAAGACATGAATATTCCTTTTAAAATCAGTGTTCACATATAATGTCAGGTATTCATTCCTGACATTAAATCAAACTTGTGACCTTGTCAAACTCATTAATCATTTAATCTATATAGGCATTATTTGTCATATCCACAATGTGAGAAGGTTGAACTGAGTCCTCAAAAGCCTCCTCTAATTCTTCAATAATAAAAATTTCTATATTCCATTATTCTATTTCATTTGTTGTAGCTTTTTTTATATAAACAGATAAATCATTTTCAGCATCTTATATGTTTTCATGAGCGCTAAAGTTTGCTATTAAGAAAAAAGGCATTTTCTTTAATATATATTATATCTGTCAGATATATATAAATATATATTGCATATATCTATATAATATATATCAGAAGATAAAATTGGCCCACAAAGGATTTTTGTAAAAAACAAAGGCTAACCAAAGATACATCACGTACAGGTACAAATTCCCTATGATGTGTATCCAAATTTTACCAGTAAAATTAATTTAGAAAAGGGTTACCCTTCCCAGTAAAATAGTTTATAGAGTTTAAGGAAACATTGTTTTATTAGGTCAAGGTGCGCTGAAATGAATTACCAATGTCAGAAGAGGCTTCACTGGTATTTTTCCAAATGTGGGAATAGTTAATTTTAATGGGATTTCCCTGAGCGTTAAATAGCTTTAAGTTTTAGAATAGAAATATGATCCCCAAATTGGCTTATAAACTTGTGACATACCATATCTTCCTGGAAATATAAAGTGCATTTATCCTTTTTTCTGTTTTTAATTCCTTCTTAGCACATAGAGAGAGTACTGTAGTAGGTACTCCCAACATTATAGTCATACAAAATATTGACTAAAGTATTATATTTATATTAATAATGTAAATGTTTCATAAAAATATTATAAGCTTAGGAGAACTTTATACACCATGTGATACACATAGGTCATCTTGCAAATAGATGGATAGAAGTAGATGATCATAGGCTCTCGTTTAGGAGACAGCAGACTTGATAGACTTTTCCGTCCCATCCCAGTGATCATACGAACATCTCAGGCTGCCTCACTTTTGATGCAAATTGGTTCCAGTGGATTAATTTTCAAATGTATACTTGTTTCATGGGTGGAAGATTAAAGGGTTTGATTTAGGATGTGAGACAAGGTTAGGAAATAGGTAAACAGCACAAGACTACAAAATTGTTCCCATCAAAATAAATGAGCTGTTTCCCTGGTTCCTTGGGAAGAGCTACAGGATTAATCTTTCTGTTTTAGTGAAACCAAATCAGGGAAGAAAAACCTATCAACCAAAGGCTGAACCTTTACTACGTTTGGACTGTGCTACATGCGAGACAGTAAAATTTGCAAAAAGAAAAAAAAAGTCACATATGTCATAGTCTAATTTTCTTGTTCTATAAACATATTTTAAGAAATAATTGAGAATAAATATGTTAACATATCTACTTTTCCAGGGGAAAATTAATTTATTTCATTCTATCTACTATAATAGTGTACATGAATTCAGACAAATACATACAAATCATAATTATGTAGTTACACATGTTTAAGTTTTTATATCAAATTACAGAAAATTGTGCTGAAATGTACATTCAGGTTTATCATTCAGACTAGCAACTAGCTTAGAATTCACATTGATAAACAGAGCAAAAAAAGAATAAATTACGTATAATAAAAATGGAAATATAGAATGAATAATCCTTTTATCAAACTTGAAAATGTATTTTCATAATGTTTAATATTTAACTTCTCTGAAATCTTGACTCCACAAAAGTATGACTTGAAATCTTCTTATGATTATATTTATATCATCATGTTTATAGCTGCAAATTTGACTCACCTGTGTCCCTTCTAGTTAACTTCTCAAAAGAGTTAAAGACATCATATCACAGTGATATATATATGTTCACGGCAGCACAATTCTTAATAGACGAATCTTAGAAACAGCCTATTGTCCATCGACAGATGAATGGATAAAATAAATGTGGTATTTATACACAATGAAACACTACTGTGCCATAAAAAGAATAAATGAGTCATTTGTAGAAAAATGGATGCACCTTGAGACCATAATTTTAAATGAAGTAACTCAGATGCACAAGCTTAAATATTGCATGGTTTCTCTTATGGGAAAGACTGTATATATAAAGTACACATGTATATATAAAGTACAAAATAAGAGAAAAATAATAAGGGGAAAAAAGATAGAAAAAATGGCATTGTAATCCAGTGTAGACAATATATCTAAAAGTGTACCTTGACTTAGTACACTTGTCTTACTTGTTTCATATATTCTTTGGCCTTTTAGTCTGGTTTTAATTCTCTTTATATAATTAAGTTTATAAGGTCTTATAAATAAATGAATCTGATGTTGGAAAAGTAAAATTTTAAGCAAAAAATCAAGATGTATTGCTAAACTAATTATTTTTATGGAAACTATATATCAGAATTTTCTTTAGACACTGAACAACGATGAATTAATTCACTGAAATTTATTTCATGATAAAAATTTAAAACAAAATGAAAGATTATTAAATTCAAATTAAAAGAGACCTGGATTTGATCTATATTACATGGCAAGTTTTTTAATCTTCTTAATTAGGTAAATATATATATTTTAAATTTCTTTTAGCACATCTTTGCAGCACATAATGATTACATTCATTATGAGGAGTTGGAGCATGCACATAATACATCTTAATTCTTTTTATGTCCCTTTCCCCTCCCCAACTTTCCCCTTCCTTCATCTCTTGATCCCCCTTCAAGTTAAACATATTTAATTGGAATAAGTTGATGATTCAATAAGATAATGATACATAGACAGCTAGACTCATTTCATAATATTTTGATTTTTTACTAAACTGAAACTTGTTTTGAATATATTTTCTCTGGTTGTGAATCTTGACTTTAATAAAAAGTAGAAAATTAAAAAAAATAAAGCCTAGGATTCTAATTTTTAAGAACACATTTGTACTTATTTATATTTATTCATAGATATTTAGTATAAGAAAGTCAACATAAAATAACTTTTAAAATAGAATAAATAAAAGATTATGCTATCTCTTCCAGAAAGAATGTGAATGAATCTTTATTTAAGAATTATTTTTAAATCAGTAGCATATGGTTTAGTTCACTGGGCAAATGGTAAATTATATATTGTTCAAATTACTATAATATTGCTAGAACTTATTTCATGAAAAGGAAGATACGTCAATTAGTTTTTAATAACAACTTATTCTTTGCATTTCTAAGAAAGCTTTGGAGAATATTTCCTCTTGATCTTAAGAAAAACATAACAATACTGATTCTCAATATTCGCTACAGTTTTCTGCATAGTATCCCTAGGTCTCCTCACTTTCTTCCTTGTGATTTAAGGGAAAACCCTTGAGCCTCTAGTTCAGTGACTGTTATACTGAGGACTTTAGGAAATGTATCAGTTACTGAATGAGTGAGTTACTTACTACTTTGGCATTTACTATTCCATGCACAACACTGATGTCTTTAAAGTGACATTTTACTCAAATTATTATCTAACAATCTAGTAAAAAATCTTTAAATCTACTTTGTACTTAGGAACACATTAATAGTGGCCAATAATTTAGCTATCAATGTTAAGTGCTATTTCATCAAGTATCCATCCTGTGAAATGGATGATATACAAGCATTTATTTAGAAGAGTTTTAAAGTACTTGTATGCAGTCCTAAGCATTCAATTTCTAAGCTAAATGCTTTACTAGTTTACTCTTCGGCAAGTCTATATAACTTCAGCTTTAAATTACAGAGCAATACTCCTTCACATTCCTATTTGAAATATCATTTATATTCTGTGCTGCTTTCACATGTACCTAGGCCTCTCGAATAATAATGAATTAAGATGAAATATGATTGAAAAATGCAATGCAGTTTTAAAAATTTTAAAGTATTGTGATAAAATATGCATTGCCTATAATCCTCTTCAAAATATTTCCTCTTGCATTGAACACATTTATCCCATCTTATTGCCACTTTCAGAAGCAGTTCTGGAAGTCCACTTTCATGAATGTCTTTAGTTGTACTACTGTGGATGCCTTGATCTCTTGAGTTATATGAAAAAGTTTATCCTTTGTGGTCATTTTGACTTTGGAGGAGACCCAGAAGTCTCAGAGTTTAGCAAATGCTTTGAATGTTAATAAGGTAGATGAGCATACCCCCTAATAGTTTTAGGAGCTTGTATTTCTATTGGTTGGCATTTAGCAGGTGCACTGACCCTTTTGTGAAAGAAACTTTCAGCATTGCTTCAGAAAAAGGAGCAATTCCATTTGACCTAGCTATTCCCCTTCCAGGTATCTTCCTGAGTTTAAAACATATTACCTTGATACATGCATACTTATCTATGTCTATAGCTGCACAATTCATAATAGCTAAAATTTGGAAGCAGTTTATATGCCCACTAACAGATAAATGAATAAAGAAAATGTATTCACACACAACGGAGTACTACTCTGCCATAAAAAATGATAGACTTGAGTCATTTGTAGGAAAATGGATCCACCTTGAGACCACAATGATAAATGAATAGACACACAAGCTTAAATATTGCATGCTTTCTGTTACATAAGAAATCTAAATCATAAGTAAAGAACAAAATAAAAGATATATAATAGGAAGTAGGGAGATAAATCTTTCTCAAATGGAAAGTGTATCAAGAGACAGGAAAGGGAAGGAAAGGAGATACAAAAAGGAATTAAGATGTGTTATGTACATGTACTAAATCCATAAAAGGAATAGAAATATTATGTACTGCAAACTTATATAGGATAGTAAGTGATAGGATAAGTGTGTTCAAAGCAAGTGGTAGTAGTTTGAGAAGAACTAATGGCAATGTGTATGATATGGTAATATTTGTTTAGTTTAAACATTCACCATATAATTTTATTTTCTCATATCATTTTGGCTTAAGGTAGTTTCAAAATGCAAGCACAGTACTGTTTTCTTTCTTATAAATGTATTGGTATGGTTAATAAAATTCTTAAAGTTAATTTCTTAGATCTTAACCTCAAAACCCAAAGCATTATGGATTCTGTCCCCAAGTTTTCATATTCTGAGTGGATGGCAGGGTGAGGGTTGGTGCTCAAAACATCCAACATGTTCCAAGTGCTTTGCCCTTTCATTTTCTTCCTCTAGAGACAATATAGCAACAACACTAATATACCAACAACAGCAGCAAATACATGTGTAAATATAAATTTTAAAAGGAGCAGTCTGTATGGATGGAAAATTTGATGATGTCCTTGAAGTCTACAGAATTACATGAGTGCTGATTATGCGTTTTGTTTCATTTTTGCTGTTTTGTTTTGTTTCAGACTTTGAATTAATTGGTCATATTTTCCAGTCTATTTAATACACACTGTTGTTGTTTAAAGGTGTTTTAAAAACAGAAACAGTTATCTGAACTATCAGTCTTTGGTCTTTGAAAGAACTTTTTAAAATTTTTCTTTCTCTTAGTGTTCACAGAAATTCTCTCTCCTAGTTCAACTTAAAAAATAATCCTCAAGGGCCGGGGATTTAGCTCAGTGGTTCTGCCGCCCGTAGCACAAATGAAAGGTCCTGAGTTCGCTCTCTAGTATCAAAAAAAAAAAAATCCTCAAAAGAAATATTAGGGACTTTTCCAATTTTGGTAATTGTTTCATTGCAACTGATGTGATTTACAGCATAGTGTTCTTTATTTTTCTTTTTAAACAGCCATGGCTGGGAACTGTAACTTATTATTTACAAAAAATTGCCTGAAAACCATAACAATGGGGTCTTCGCCTGTAATTTCATCAAAAGGCAGAATCATACTCCTATACACACATCCACAGACATGCAAATTTATAAGCACGTGCATACACACACTTAAATTTGAATTAGAGGAGTCATTTGGATTTAAAACCAAGTCAAATATTTTTCTTAATTTAAAGTTCCCTAGTATATTATAGATTATAAATATATCTGCCTTTTAAAAATTAAAATCTTAATTTAGTTTATTATAAAATAGTTTATTAGTTTATGTAAGTAGGTAAGTTTAATGATACAAATCTTTATATGTAGTGAATAGTACCTAATATAATAAAATGAATATTTTTTCAAAAATAGTTTTATATTCTTCATTCCTTGGACATAAAATCTATATGTTATTTTTGTATATGTATGTAAAGTTTCTTAACTTAGTCCACTTATCACTAGTTATAATATTTTTGTTTTGTAACAGACCATAATTTATATAGTCATATAGTTGTCATAAGTATATTTTTTCTGATGTACACATAATGTTCTACATCAGTTTTACATTAATCACTTCTATGATAAATTCTCTAGAGTTCTATGCAGAAATAATAGTTCTTATGCAACTATCTTTGCAAACCCTTTGTCACATTTGGCCGATCATCCTTGTTTAAAAGATACACTCCAAAATATGTCTATATAGACACATACAAAAAGTACATACATATGCATACACACATTTTTTCAGTGCTGAGAATTGAACCCATTGCTTCATACCTGTTAAGCAAGGATTCTACCACTTAGCTACATTCTCATCACTAACCTAATATTTTTTCTGTGTAATATCTTAACTTAAATAATTAACACACAAAATGACCATGTGTGACTCAAAATAATGCAATATTTTAGTGGAATTTCTTGATCTTTATTCACCTAAAAATAGTTTCATGAACAATGTTATATGTTATGAGGTGTATAAATGAGTGAGATTTAAAATATAACGATGATAGAACAATTCTGGAATATATGGAATGTAATATTCACAATTTATCTATATATTGTACACTGCAAATTTGGGTTATTAGTATTTTAACCATTTCACTCTAATATTATAGGTAATTGTAGTCAGAAAATGACAACAGGAAACAGCAGTATTTTACATAGTAAAAATTCTCACATATAGTAGTGTTAAGCATTTTGGAGAAAAGCAATGAACAAAAATAAACAAGGAAAAAGTGTAACTAAAGAAAATAAAGGGATTGTTTAGAGAGTATGATAAAGGGAATAAAAATATAAGAAGCTAGCATTATTACTCCTAAGCTTGGAGGCATTAAACGATATCTTTAAAAGAACTGAATGTTCGATGTATAAAAAGTAGTTGTAAAATCAATGTCTCCATTAATGTCAACATTTGGGATCAAATTAAACATTGCATTAAAATGGCACAGTCAAAATGTTTTACTCACAAACATAATGCACACTTTCAATTCAGAGATGAGAAAGCTCATCTTATGAAACGTCCTCTTTAATTAAACAAATATGTAACACATACACATGATGATCCAAGTTAAAAGTGCTAAAGCACTGTGTAAAATAACAATTGTTCTTGTCTTATGGTTCAATGAGGGATATTTGTCTTTAAGTAAACATTAACATATATAAATATAGAATTACAGAGTGGAAAGATAATTCAATTCATGAAATGCTTTGTGGACTCAATGCTGTCATAACTTTCCATGGTTACAATGTTGGTGCAAATCATTGTGGATTATGTGATCCAGACTCCAATTGAACAAACTAGTTGTGCACATAAACTACGCTGGGGTTGATTTGTGTCTTCTAAATATCTGTAACCTAAATACTATTCTAAATGAGTTAATGAAATGCCAATATCTGCTTTCCCTATAGTGGTATGTAACAATAGTCTACCTCAATAAATTAGTTTGGCTAAAAGAAGAAAATCTAAAATTTAAACCACAATAAAACATAAATAGAAAGATTTTAAATTCCTTTTGAATTCAAAAGCAGAAGGTGTTTAGGGAAACATTGCTAAGTAACTTAGTACATGTTGCTAATTGCACTAATTATTATTTTGTCACATTTATTACCTTCAACTTTCATAGCATGAGTAATTAAGTGTCAAAAACAGGTTTTATATTATGATCAAACAATATTGTTACATTTACCCTACTGATGTCTTCAAAGAAAGTGCTGTCAGTGTTTTTTCAGTAAAGAACTTGTAAGTTGATAAGTAGAAAAATGTCTCAGTTTAAAGAACGTAAGCCTTAAGGCCTGGATGGACTTGATAGCATGGATAAAGATATGCAAAGAAAGACTTCCAACAGAAACTAATTTAACACAATTCATACTGTCTGTGGCATATGGATGCTCTTTTTTAGTATGTCCATTGTAACTTGTACTTAATATCACAGGATCCTGTAGTTGCAACTGGAAGCTTCACAAAGGATCTTCTCAAAAGAAGGAAATTCTATTAATGACTGAGTTCTCTAAGTGCTGGACAAAAGCCAGCAGACACACAAAGCCTGTAAGCTTCAAACAATTATATGGCTGGCTTTAACACAGGAATAAAATAGTGTGTGTGAGTTTGAGTTTGTATGTGTGTGTGTGTGCTTAAAAGATAAATTAGCCAATCTCTAATGATGTTCTGTCTCATGATAACAAAAATAGAAATGATAAAGTACCCATACTAAAACAACTGATCAATATTATTTAAAAGAATATAAAATAAGATGAATGTCACACTAAAAATAATAGTGACATCAAATGACTTTCTTTCTATATTCAATAGTTCAGAACTTTGTGTGTGTATGTAATTTTTGACCCTTAGGGAGATCAAGGGTTGCTTTTAAAAGAGCGTTTTGAACTGTCTGTCTGTGCTTCTGAAAAACGCCTTTGCTGATAGTGGGTGACTCTGATTATAAGCATTTTTATAACAGAAAACCAGGTTGTCTGGTATCAGCAGACACCATTTTGAACCATCCATTATCTAGACAGTCTGAAACTTAATTAAGACAATTGATATTTGACATTGAGAGTCTGTTTGGCAGTCATTCCTAGACATTGTCTAAGCTCTGACCACATACCTACTTAACTCACTATGAAGCTGGATTTCTAGACCACACAGCACCTTTGATGGTATTATGTCACAATTGCCTATTAAGTTTCATATGTGAGCAGAAACGGTTATTTGAAGAATACTCATAAATCTTTTTTAAGGCTGTACAAAATGTCATCATTTTGATTGTGATTTAATGTTAAGAAAACACTAGTTTCTCTAGATGAATGATGTATGAAAATTGATATAGGTTTCTTACCATGATTTCTTTTTAATGGACTTTGAGGATGCACAGATATAATTTTGTGCAAAATTAACTCTGCTTGGTCTAAGTTTCCTCTCTGTTTTGTTAGTCTTGATACTTTGTAGTTTGGATTGCTAAAATCCATTTCAAAAATTGCTAAAATATGCACAGTGAAGGAGTAGCTTATCTTATAATTTAAATAAATTCACACAACTAGCAATAATGATTTCAATAATGATTCTACAAAAAATTTAGAATAAAAAATCATTTTTACATTGTTTTGATAAAGAACATATTTTCAAAAGTTAAAATATTACCTAAATTTTGTAAGTCTTTATTGATGATATTTTGTATAATAATCACTCAAGGGAAAATGCATTTTATTTTATTTCTAATACCAATTTTATCATGATTCCTTATGTAAAATTCAGGAAATAGTCAATTGTAAAGAAAAACTTTAGCTAGGTAGAGGATGAAATTGATATATTCAATAAGTAGTATGAAAATATAGATTCTAAAGCCCTAGCATTTTATAAGATACTACAATGAATTTTTTTCAGAAGATCATTTTAGTTTTAGATCTTCCTTTCTACAGTAAACAGGTTTGAAGTTATCAGCTTGATTAATGGCAAATGTGAATATTTCTACTTTAGAAACCAATTGGTGCCCTAATGTAAAAACATGTCAGAACAATTTTATTCCTATAAAATTTTAAATAATAATCAGGCTTATGGGGTTTTATTTGTATTTATTTCCAAATGTTTTATCAGATTTTTCAAAAGAAAATATCTATTATGAATCTCTTCTACTTTAACATTTGTATGTCAGTGTAAAAATAATTAAATTATCATTAGTATGTGTTTTAAAAACCTTTAAATTCTCTACACTAAATATCATATTAGTTTACATAAAAATGGTCTTTATTTCTACTAACAATTTGTAGTATAGATCATCAATTCAGCCAATATTTTATTTCTTAGGTAAGTAAGATTGTTGGGAATTTAGTTATGTTGAGAATTTTGTTATAAATATTATAAACTGAAATCTAATATAAGCCTAGCACATATTTTCATTAATGAACTCTAATCAGTCCTCTCTTCTCAGTAGATGTTACATTTCATGATCCCCAGTGAATCCCTGACACCATGGATAGTACCTAACATAGACACACACATATATACCAAACATACGTACCATATATGACATATGTACCCTAAATATGACTATATAATGTTTTCTATATATGCATGGTAAACTTTGCTATTATCTTGTTTTGGGATGAGATCATGCTATGTAGTTCAGGCGGCTTTTAAACTCAGTTGTACCTCAAGCTGGCCTTGTACCCTGGGTCTTCTTGCCACAAGCTAACAAGTGCTAGGATTACAGGTGTGCACCACCACCAGGCTGTTTTTGTTTGTTTGTTAACTAATTTTTACATTAGATACAGTAAGATATTGACAACAGTAACCAGGAAAAAACTAGAAAAATATATAATATATATTCAAATAAAAGCTCTGTGCTTCTGTTGTGTTTTCTTTGTTGAGATATTTTAACGTACTTTCAACTTTTTTTTATTCATCAAGTTTCTTGGTACATTTTAGGTATACACTATGATCACTGGGAATTTGTGCCTGATATGTCTTGGTTCTTGTTTTTTTTCCCATTCCCCTTCCCTCCCTTCCACCCCTTCACTCCTCTCTATTTACAAAAGCTTTGTTTCTACTTTTCCTTCTTTACTCATTTGTTTTCTTTTCCTTCTTTCCTTTCCCCCATCCCCACTCTCTAGCTCCTCTTCCCCTTTGAACCTTTTTTTTTTCTATTTCACAATATCAATTATACATCTTGGTCTTCATTTACACTTTCAGTTTCTCACACCAGATAAATAATTTAGTATTTACACATGTGTGTCCTATTCATTTCAGTTACGAGTATAGTCTCGAGGTCTACCCATTTAGCTATAAATGTCCCTAATTGATCATTCTTTATGGCTGAGTAGTACTCCATTTTATTTTTTAAAAAATGCCTTCTTTATCCAGTTACCAGTTGATGGGCATTTGGGTTGTTTCCAAATTTTAGCTGTTACAAGCTATGCTGCTATACCATGAGTGTGCATATATTGCTGAGGTATGATGCTTTTAATTCTTTTGGGAAGATAACCAGCAGGGGAAGAGCTGGGTCAAATGGGACTCCTAATCCTACCTTTTTAGGAATCTCTACACTGATTTCCACAGTGGTTGCACCAGTCTGCACTCCCATAAACAGTGGAGCAGGGTTCCTTTTGCCCCACAACTCTTCCAGCATTTGTTATTAGCTGATTTCTTGATAGCAGCCATTCTTTCTGGGGTGAGATGGAATCTCACCACTGTGGATGAAGTCCCAGTTGTTGAATCTTTGTGCTATTTCATGTGTGACTGAGGTTTTGTTCATGAAGTCTTTTCCTAAGACAGTGTCTTCAAGAGTTCTGCCTAACCTATCAGCAGGTTTAGTGTTTCTGTTTTAATATTTAGATCTTTGATTCATTTCAATATTAGTTTAAAGCATGGTGAAAGATATGGGTCTAGCTTTAATCTTTGACAAATTGAAACCCAGTTCTTCCAGAACCGAGGCTATCTTTCCTCCACTGAGGGTGTTTGGCTCCTTTGTCAAAGATGAGGTGGCTGAGCATGTCTGCAGTTGTTTCTGCATCTTCTAATCTGTTCCATTGATCCTCGAGTCTGTTTCTTTGCCAACACCATGCTGTTTTTTTCACAGTAGCTTTTGTACTATAGTTTCAAGTTGGGGATTGTGATGCCACCTGCCTTGTCCTTGTGGCTTAGAATTGCTTTTACTATTCTAGGTCTCTTCTGGTTCCAAATGAATTTTTGGATTGTTTTCTCTAGTTCTGTGAAATATGTGGTTGGAATTTCAATTGGGATTGCATTGAATCTATGTAGTAGTTTTAGAAGTATGATCATTTTCACTATATTGGTTCTTCCTACCCAAGAACAAGGGATGTCTTTCCATTTTCTGATATCCTCTTCTCTTTTTTCACAGTGCTCTATTTTTAAAAGTAGAGGTCTTTTGCTTCCTTCATTAGATTGACTCTTCGACTTTTTAAATTAAAAGGAAGTACTGTGCAGCTTCTCTTTGATATATCTGTGTTGTACCATCACTACTAGTTTGCTCTGGAGAATATTAAATAAAATTAGGATTACTTGAAAATAAGCCCTATGATACCACAACAGTTGATTGGATAACAGAACCTGGCCACAAATGACTATGGGTAAGTTGGACTGATAACATACATTGTGCATGGATGAACAAATGGTTTTAGGTGGAAATAAAGGGGAATATTGCAAGATTTCATGAGTGTTACTCAGATGGCACAAAATTTAAAACTAAAGAACTGGGTTTTTTGTATTTTTATTTTAGAATTTTCAGATCTCAATTGAGTATGGATAACTGAAACCATAAATAGTAAAACTACAGATGAAGAGTATTGTACCATATTGTATTATAGATCATAATAAATCCAAATATTAGCTTTTAAAATCTATTTTCATCTTATAGGTAAATGTTGCAAATTCTTCAAATAAGTGAAATATTTTGAACTGATTATGAGAACATTTGAGGCAAGTTGTCATATTTAACATAATTCTTTTTCCTATTCAAATATTCTCAACATATTATTTCTAAGTACTTCCATTCATTCCTCACACTTCTCTTTGTGTTTCCTACATTAAAAAAAAAATGGGTACTTGAAATTACTCAAAAACATTTTATCATCTCTTAATCAAAACATTTCTCCTTCTGAAATTCAATCACTCTTTCAAGGACTACCTCCATTGTCTTTGTTTTTGATCCTTCTTGCACATTCAAATACTTGTGTGTGTTTCCTTTCTGTAATGCTTTATACCTTTCTTGCAGCATTGATTTTCTACTTTCTATCTTGTGGCCATGCATATTGTTATTTCAGTTTTCCTACTAAGTAATGTTCCTCCCTGATAGAGAGTGTATCTAACATATTCATTGTTCCCTGGAAATGACTGTCTCCATTCCTTGTGCAGTACAGGGACTGGATAAGCATATGCATTTAGCATATGCATTTTATGCTATACCACTCCTTTGCCCCTGGGAAGGACATCTTTGCATAAAGGAAAGTCTTAGTGCAAAAACAACAATAAGCCAGACTCAATCTGCAACACAGTGATGTAAAATTTTATTCTTTCATTCAACAAATATGTATTGATCTCCTGCGGTTATCTCTGTACTACCTGAGATAGAAAGTAGAGAATTAGAAAAGGTCATATTGACCTGTGTTTTGCTATTCTTTTCCAGAATCTAGGTGAGGATCAGTTTGATTTTTTCCTTCCATGGCCTTTTTGCTTGCACTCTAGGAGTAGAGGAGCTATTTGGAAAGTTTGTCTCCCATAATCTTTTAGGAGATATTGAGGGAAAGAGGATTGTGAACCGAGAAGTGGACAATATCTGATACCCTGTTGCTCTTTGACTGGGGCAGCAGTAATGTTCTTTTTTGTTTTATTATTGGAATTCTAAGAATATCAACAACAAAACACAGAAAAACAAATGTTTATTTGGAGAAGAAAGCAAAACAATATATTTGAAAATCACTGCTAACCAAAATACCACAGTAAAGAAAGGCAACTTCAGAAAGCTGAATATATCATATTGCTATACTGCATTGCTCTGACGATGAATCTCTGAATTCATAGGGAACATTTTTTTTCCAAATAATTTAAAGAAAATTGTATCATTTAACTTATGGAAAATTGGACATGATTACATAAGATGTTGTGTTCTTGGGGACCAAATAGTTAAGAACAAATGCACAGCTGAATTTCATAAAAGGTAAACGAGAACACCCAAGTAACAACAGCTTTCCTTTCTGGTTCATTAGCCCATATTCTTGGAGCTTTCTGGATCTTTTTCTTATTGGAAAAGGTGACTGCAGAAATTTTAAGGATCTAAGCCCCTTATGAAATGTCAGAAACAAAAAGGGGAATTTCCTTTGTGTATGTATATGTGTGTGTATGTGATTTTTGTTGGTTTGTTTTGTTTTTTGTTTCCCAGTTGTCTCTCTCCAGTTGACAAAATTTCCCCATTAGACACACCTTTGTGTGTGGTTCTCTGACCATGTTTTCCACAAAAGAGAAATTAGAATTTTGACTAAATTGTATTTTCATCTTTTATGGAGGGTATCTGGCCCAGCCAGCAAGGAAAATGAAGAGAAAAGACCGTTCTGCTTGAAACAGTAACTGAGATGTGATGCTCAGGAGGGATGCTAAAAAAAAAAAAAAAAAAAAAAAAAGCTAGAATCTTAGTCATATTAAATTAGTTTGAATTTAACCAACTGCTTAAACAAACTATATTTGAAGTACTTATTCTGAATAAAACTACATTACTTTTAATTTAGATTTTTCTTCTTTTATTATGTTAAAATTGTAAATGGTTAATTGTATATCACTTGTTTTATTGCTGATTCATTTTCAGCTTATTCATATTTGATTGTCATTCACTGCTTTGCCTTTTGAAGAGAGATTAAAAAGCAAGTTTGTTTGAACTCTGCATGCAGTTTTGATTGTTGATGCCATTTATGCATAGTGTGAATTAAGATATGCTTGTATTTTTCCCTTCTTTGATGCTAGTTTTTATGTCCACTAAATATGGCCCTTTATTACTGCATTGTTTTTTACTTTATTTCTATTTCATATCTGCCAGACAAAAAGATTATCATATTTAAAAGAGATTTACTTAAGCAAAAGATAAATCATTTTTAGATTTTGTGTAAGAAAACCTTAGATACTATTGAATGTTATAATCTTTTACTTTAACTATTCTCTATCATATATCAACACCTTAATTGAAAACCAGCTAGTAGAATGTTTTCCTGAGACATTAGTATTTGTAGTTTTCCTATTTTATTTTCATAATAAACCATAAATACCAAGCTCAGGCTTTTTGAACTGTCTTAGAGACTAAACAGTGTACACTTCCCAAAGAGTGAAATGTTAGAGATTCTGAAATATTGTGTTATATATTTAATTTGTTACCAAAAAGGATGAACCACTCTGAAGACAGAACTTAACTTTATAAAATATACCATTTATTCAGCTTACAAAAATTAATAATTGATTTTACACTAGACACACTTAATGATCTATAATTAAAAGACTTCCAAATGCTATTTTTATGCTGCCTTGAATTCAAAAATGTAACTCAAGTTTTAGAATACAGCAAAACCTTAAGGTTTTGAAGGAGTAAAGGGTATAGGCATATGCTTTATTTCTAGATTTTGAGTAGTTGCTTACAAATTTCCATTATAAAATTTTGTATTTTGTTTTAGCATTATGATTGCCTTAATGTGAAAGATGTCTTGCTAAACAGTACAGAGGAAATTAATTAAGATCAGATAAAATCTTACCTACTGCATTTTAAATTGCTGGTGTGGGTGTGGGTGTGTGTGTGTGTGTGTGTGCGTGCGTGTGTGTGTGTGTGGGCACTCACTTATTGCCCACCACTATTCCCATTCCTTTGAAAGAAAGGTATGGAAAAATGTATTACAAAATTGCTTTTAAATATTTTTGTCGCACATCACTCACATTTGTAATATGTGTTATGTTAAAGAAAAATGTGACCACCCCATTAGGAATTGCCCTCACTGAACAATTGGAGGGGGAAGGAGGGAGCTAAGATTTATGTGACATAGAACAAAGCTGTGAGGCCAATTTTGAAGAGACAAAGTACTGAGGCTCCTCTCTAGAGAAAAATGCTGAAACAGAAGAAAATCAATTGTTCCTTGTTGCAGTGAACTTGAGCTCTGTCCTCCTTGACTGAGAAAAAGAAAGGTCTGAGAATGGAGAAGGGGGAAGCTTGTATTCCTTTTGCCTGTGAGTTCAACTTAAAAAAAAATAACACTGTGTGTGATGGTGTGTGTGTGTGTGTGTGTGTGTGTGTGTAATGTTATATTTTAGAGTACTTTTACATTCACAGCAAAATCGAGCAGAAGTTCAGAGAGTTCCCAGGTACTTCCATGCACTTTCAACTTGAATTAAAGTAACATTTGTTTCTGTTTCGGCAGGAAGGATCCTCTTTGAAATAGAGGTAAAGCAAAACAGTTTAATAGGGATAACGGTTGCTCCCTCACCCAGTCAACTCAATGACCTCTAATATTAAGTTTTGCCAGATAATCTTCACAAGATTTCAGACATAAGTCAGCAATTTTAGCTAAAGCAAGCAGATATCATATTAAGATGAAAGGTAGTGAAAAGTACTCTAAAATCATCAGATACCATTTCTCTTTACAGTTTTCTTCTTTATAAATTCATATAATATGTATTTTAATTGATAACCTTTAATATGTAAGATATTTTAGTTTACTTAGAAAAAAATAGATACAATGTACCCATGGCTCTGAATACTCAATCATGTTACAACTCAGGAAGAAAGAATTATATTTTTCTGATTCAAAAATATTTTCTGTACCTGTCTCTTAATTTAAATTCTTCATTCTCACAACAACCCAAGTACAAATTGTTAATGTCTTTGGTCTGGGGTTTACAAAAGCCTTTTATTTTCCCAACCTGACCTATTGTAGTCTATTCCACCTAATACTATACATGAATCATTCTACATCAAAATTTTGCACTGTCAATTCTTTATTTTGAAAAATAAAATAAAATGCTTAATTCTTGTCTTCCTAACTCATCATTGCCAACTTCTATGTCTTGAAATATTAGACTGGAATTAATTTAATTAATACAACGCAAAGTCAGAAGATAGAGTGGTCACCTAGAGGGTATTAACCATTAAGGATCTTGGAGTTTCCACAGTTTCTGTGGAACTGAGCTGTAGAAAAGTGCTCTGATTCCACAGTACCTTGACCCAGTTATTTAGATAGAAATATCAGCAGAACAGGAAGGAAGGGCAATTAATCAGGTTACCACTGTCTGATAAAATGGTCCCTGAAGACCATTCAGCTCCCTTTGTTCTAATTCTGTGCTCTCAAGAGAAACATCTAATCTATAATTTTGTCTCCTCAGAGAACCTACCTACCCATGAGGGTATGCCCTTATCAAAGATTTGCCCCAGTTGTCAAGCCCTAGAATATCCCTCCAATATAATTTGAAACATTGGCACTTGATCTTATGAAGTAGCCTCATGTGAATTTAACTCTAATGACTTGTTCCCCTAGGACTGAACACCTGTTGAGATCTGAGAAAACCGTATTTCTAACTCTACAGCAAGAGTTCCATTGGCACCATGGCAGGTCCATGAAACAATATTTCTTGAAGCACATCCTGAAGAAATAGCCTAAGTCATCCACAAAAGTTATTGACAAATATACTTGGTTTGAGATACATCTATTAAACACCTGTTTGACTTACTCAATGATTTGTGTTAGGTTTTATGACATGCTGTTGGCAAAAAAAATAGCATCTTGCCACCAAAATAAATTTTAGTTTGGTTTTACTCTAAATGATTTCAAAAGCTGGACTCTAAAGATAAAATACACACCATATTATATGTCAATACCTTCTAGTAGAATACTTGTAAAGATCCTGTTAATAAATGTTTACATATGAAAAATTTCAGGTTGCTGGGAGCCTAAAATATTATTTTGTGTTACAGAAAAAATAAAAGACAATGACACTGAACTGAAATGCCTTTCTTGGGCATTGTGTACTTTCTTTTCATCGCATGTCTCCATGAAATGACTATGTAGCATGTACATCTCTTGTATTTTAAAAGTAATGTGACCCCACGACTGAAAAATTTTCTGTTTTAAACTAGTAGGTAAAGTTCAACAAATCTTTGTGTTTAGAGACACTGTTGGATTCTCAGCTTTACCCTGGGACAGTTTATTACTATGATCTGCCTTTGCTTCCTCCTTAGCAGCAAACGGTTTGAACCTTATCAGCAGTGGGTTCAGATAACTAAATTAGAATTCTTTATGTTCTATCTGCATTTATCACATACAAATTCTTAGAACATTATGCATTAATCCTTATGATTCTGTGTTTCTAAGACCTTTTTTATTGTAGGAGACACAGAACTCATATATTTTTTCTACTGCCTTGTGATTCTGCTGAGACTTCCAGAATCCTGCCCATTTCATACACCTAGTTAAGGTGAAACAAGTTTTAGAGATTGTAGAATGCTAAGATATTCTCCTATTTTTCTAACAAATTTTGAATGGCACATTCTCTCCAAGAGGCTCTTACCAAATGCTCTAAATTCAGTGTGAGAGTCATTGTAAATTTATTTGGCTTGAGCAGGCTTTGGTTTGGGTCTGAACAAATCTATTTCTCTCAAGAAATACATTTCTAGTTTCTCACAGATGCTTGATCATGAATTCTCTGCAGAGTCAGAGCCTGTTAAGAATAAACTCAGTCCAGAATAACCTCTACAACCCATTGTTTTTAGCTTCAGTGGAGTCACCTATTATTACTAACCTGTGTTATTTTTAATATAGAAGAAGTATTTTGATTTTCGTTTTCTCAAAATGTATATTAATGAATATGTACATAAGTGTGAGATAAAATATTTCCTCTATATTTTAACTTCAAACACTGATCCCTGGAGATATGTTGTTTGGCTGGAATATGTAAGCAATTTGCTTTAAAAAATGATACAGGAAGTAAATATACTGGGTATCTAACAGATACTTCCACTTATTTATAATTCTTTAAAGCTGCAAGGCTACAGGACTTTATATATGGAAAAATTCACAAAATTTAGTAAATTTTGTGTTTGATCTTCCCTCAAAATTTTAAATATGATGCATTCATAGGCTTAAGGTTATTGGGGTATGATATCTGATACACATTTAAATCATACTCTAAGTTTAGTAGGCCATAGAGAGCCTTTCTCTCCTTCAGTGATCAATATGTAATTCTTCCAAAATGCAATATGAGCATTGAAGCATAAGATTTCAACTTTCCCCTAATAATGAGCTTATTTTGGATATGAAGCCCAAAAAGAATTTTGGTAGTGAATGAAACCTAGTTACCTATGTTTTTTTAAGTATTTATAAATGAGTAGGATAGGTTAAACATCTATTTCTTTTCATATAATATAGATGAATTTGAAATATGATCATATTTTTCTTTTGTAAAATTAGTATTTTCTTTGCTATTCTGATCCAAAAAGGATGCTTTCAGATCAAGCTTCTAACCACCCCCCTCCATCTTGAAATTTGGCCTGGAGACATTTAACTAAAAGGACAAAAAAATTCTATCTTTATGTCTCTTTGGAAATGCAGGTTTCTTGAAGATCAGGGACAGTACTCAATAGATCTCTCAACATTTAAACTTTCTGAATATGACATGATTTGTAATATAGAAGTAAAGACACATCAAAGTTGGCAATTCAAAATGTGACCTGTCTATTGTACTTTACTTTCAGGTGAGTTCATGAGGTTCTCCCTGCTGTGTCTCTTTCCTGTCCCATTTTAGGTGATAGAAGAATAGAAATGATTTTTCTCTCGTGTTTAGCAGTATAGTTTATATAAGGATGCTATTAATTTTACCATAATATTCTTTCATACCATTTAAATTTAAAGCTGTATATTAAAAGAAAATATGAAATTATATTAAATGGGTTTTTAAAATTTTTTTTTTACTTGGGAAAATATTTTTACTTCACAAACTCTTTCTAAGATTATTCCTCATAAAACAATAGTATCACATTAGATATATGTTCAAAGGGAACATTAAAATTATATAATCTGTAACCACTCAATTTCTGCTCAACAACTAGCTTTATTATTATTTTTCCAAGGGATTTTTAGTTTAAGGGGACTACATGAATGACTTTTCTCAAGGAGATCAATAACTCTGTCACTCCGTTGAGACCACTGGGTCATAGCAACTACTAGTGCTCAGACACTGGAAAAGTGTTCAGGGAAAAGGATGCAGCTTTGAAGTATTCTCAAAAATGAGAAGGGCATGTTGAAACAATCATAAACAAGTCATTAAAATTAAAAGTGTATTCTTATTTTTTTCCTATTAAGTTTATTGGTACATTTTAGGTATAAAATACAGTTACATTCATCATTGGGATCTTGTACCATTACATGAGTATCTTGGTTCTTTTTTTTCCCCCTTCCCTTGCCCTCCCTTCCCTATTTGCAAAGATTTTGTTTCCATTTTTTTCCTTTTCTCATATTTTTTCTTTTCCCTTTTTTCCTTTCCCCTACCCCACCTACTTCCCCTCCTCCTTTAGACCTTTACTTCCTGTTACACAATATCAATTATACATTTTTTAAATTACAATATCAAGATCTAGGAGACATTATCATAGATTTTACAGAATTTAAAAGGATATGGAAAGCATATTTCAAAAATCTGTTTTGAAATAAATTGGACAAGTTCTAAGAAGTACCTTGGAAGACAAATTAATGAAACTAACTCTGGAGGAAATATAAAATGTGAATGGTACCTATTAAAGAAAGTATATTCCTAGCTTGAAAACTTACCTATATGACAACAGCAGGCTCATATACATTTTAACTGATAAATTGTATCAAACAATTAAAGCAGAAAAAAAGAAGGAACACTTCTCCCCACATTTTAGGAAATCAACATTGTGCTAATCCTAAAACTGGATAAAGATACTAGAAGAAAAAAGTATGAAATAGATAGAAATTTGTTTAACAAAACAAACTGTTAGAAGTCAGATCTGGAAGTACGTAGAAAGTGGTTTTGTTATAGGGATGGCACTGTTGGTTCAGCATTGGACGATCACCCCCCAAAAGTCATCATTTTAACAGAGGAAAGGAAAAAGCCATATGATCCTGTCACTAGTTGGAGAAAAAGTATTGGACTAAATTCTACAGCTATTCATGGTAAAAGCTATCAGAAGACTAGAAGTAGAACAGAAACTTCTCAACAGATTAAAGACATGTACTCCATACTTCCAGTGAGAACGCCTTATATGAATGGAGAAGATATAATGCTTTCTTCTTAAGGTGGGGAACAAGGGCAGGTATGCTTACTCTTTATCTGTCCATTAAACTTTGAAACCTAGGCCCAAACCAAAACAGCCTGGCAATAAAATGACACAATTAGGATAGGATTGCCAAGGTAGAAGCAAAATCTTTATATGTAGATGAAATGATCATCTACAGAGAAAATACTAAGAAATCTCTAGGAGCCCCTAGAACTTGTATTTGAATTTAGCAGGATTAGAAAACAAAGGTATATATAAAAATTCAAGTCTTTGTATATTTGCTATAAATGAAGAATTGGATATTGAAATTTAAAAGTTATGTAGGAGTATAAAGGACCCAGAAAACTTAGGAAAAAAAACACTGTTGGAAGATGTTTAGTATCTAATTTTAAGACTTTTTCTAAAGCTACAGTAATCAAGGGAGTGTTGGTGTAAGGAAAGACATATAGATCATTTGAATAAAACAGAGAATCTAGAAATAGAACGACACATATATGGTTCACTGAGTTTTGAAAGATTATTTAACATTAGCATTTTATAGAATATAAATTCAATTCAAGAGCCGAGGAAGAGATAGTGTTTTCAGCAACCAGCACTAGAACACCTGGTATCTGTATATAAAAAAACCTCAACCATTTATTTCCATACATGAAAATAACTTGAAGGGATCCATGAACCTAAATATGAAAGCCTAAAAGTATAAAACTTTAAGAAGAAATAATAAGGGAAAATGTTTATGAATTCAGGGTAGGCAAGAAATACCTAGGATACAAAAGACGTGATGTATAAAAGAAAAAAAAAATTGATAAATGAGATTCCATCAAAATTTAAAACTTTAAATGACATTATTAAAATGAAAAGTAGTCCTTAAACAGACCATATTTACAATGCATATAACCTATGAGCAGAATATATAAAGAATTCTTAGAGCTCATTAATAGACAACCCAATTAAAAAGAAGACATAAGAAGATGATAAATAGCCAGTATAGCACAAGGAAAGGTGTGCAACTCTAGAATCAGAAAAATACTAATCAGTACTATAACAAGATTGAATTATACACTCATTAGGGACATGAAGTTAAAAGTTTTAAAAGCCTTGTCATGACTTTTTTTGTTTTTGGATTCTCCCACTTTGCATTTAATTTGACACGCCCAGTGGATTCATTCTGCTGGTTTTACTGTCCTTGTGGTCCTCATTGTCATTTCCTAGGGTATTGTCTAAAATTTTTTGGAGTGCTGGTTTGATATTTGTGAAGTTCCTGATGTGCTCTTTATCATGAAAGGATCTTATTTCTCCATTAATTTTGAAAGAGTTTTGCAGGGTACATCAATCTGGGTTGGAGGCTGTTTTCCTTTATGGCTTGAAATACATCACTCCAAGCTCTTCTTGCCTTGAGGGTTTGCATTGAGAAGTCTGCTGTGATTCTGATGGGCTTTCCTTTGTATGTGATTTGTTTCTTTTCTCTCGCTGCTTGTAGAATTTTGTTCTTCTGTTGGATTTCTGGAATCCTAACTATTATATGCCTATGTGTAGATTTTTTTGATGAAGGCTAGCTAGAGTCCTATATGCCTCACTTATCTGTATGTCAAGTTATTTTTCCCTCCTTGGGAAGTTTTCTGCTATCACTTCTGTGAACAGTTTTTTATGTCATCTGCACTCTGTACTCTTTCTTCATTGACTCCAATCAGTCTTATGTTATTGTTCTTTGCATCATCTAGCAGCTGCTGGATTGATTTCTCATGTTCCTTTACAATTTTAAAGCAATTTTTCTTTTCCTACCCACTAATTGCAATCTTTTCTTCTATACCTGAAATTCTGTCTTCACATTGGTTCATTCTGCTGCACAGACTTTTGATGGAGTTTCCAATCTCCTGGAAATCTGTTTGCATCTGTTTTATGGATTCCATTTGTTTCCTATGCTGGGATTCCATCATGTTCCTCAGATCCTCTATTTTTTATCTGTGTCCTCTCTAGATTTATTAATCATGTCTTGCATCATGAGCACAATCTTTGCTGTTATCTGAGTAATTATTTCTGTTTTCATTTTTCCCAGATCCTCTTTTGTTGCCAGTTCAGAGAGTCCAGGTAGTTGAGTATCAGATTGTTCCATCTCGTTTCCCTTTGGGTTTGCTGTAGGTGATCCAGAAGTCTGTTTTTTAGGCTTTTTTACTTGTCTTCTGATTTCCACGGCGGGGAGGGATGCTTCTGGCACCTGCGCAGCTCACCTCTTCCATAGGAGCTTGGGATGGCCGCGGGGGAGCTTCCTCCTGGGTGCTGGGAACTGCTCAGCTTCTCTGCCCTAGGAGTTTGGGATGGTGGCAGGGGAGCTTCCTTCGGGGTGCTGGGCTGTATTAAATGTTTTAATGAAGATAATGTCTTTTAATCTTCAAATATGTAACTTTAGTTTGCCTGCTTGGCTGATTTAAAGAGTCTTTTTCTGTCACTACTCTGTAACCTGTACTGTAATACTGATAAATGACCAATTGACTCTAAGAT
Organism: Heterocephalus glaber; assembly: GCF_053883595.1. NCBI lineage: Eukaryota > Metazoa > Chordata > Mammalia > Rodentia > Bathyergidae > Heterocephalus > Heterocephalus glaber. The sequence continues at coordinate 37,993,219 of NW_028258138.1, forward strand.
ATAGATGTGTATTCATAAGGTAATACTAACAGGTAAATAAGAAATTATTACATCTTTTAGTACATTTTTCCTAGAGCTATCTGGTTTGAGATATAATAATTTTAGTAATTTTCATGATGACTCACCATGTGAGCATGCTATGGAATTGAGAGGTAGATTTGGGGATTGAAATAATAACTAATGAGTAATAAAAATCAAATTACATAAATTATAAATATGTAAAGAACTTTTAGTTCATAATATCTCTCCACCAACTTAGACTTTTTAAATAATAAGCCTGAAATCATGTCAAATAATATTCACCCAAAGAAAGATAAATTATTGGATATTTCATAGATTGCAGAACTAAAAAGGAAAGTAAGAATATGTATATGCTTAAATTTTACCTATGTCCTAGTGCAAATACATGAAGACTTTAAATGCATTTGTTTTTGTTATTTTGTAGACTCCCTGCAGTGAAAGACCTACAAAAATGCTTCCTATCAAAAGGCGTAGTAGCACATGACAGTAATCCTAATATTCTGAAGACTGAAGCAGGGGCATCAAATGTTCTACCCCAGCCTGGTCCACTTAGCAAGTTAGATCTGTTTCCAAATACAGTTTTTTAAAAGGCCTGGAGATGTAACTCAATGTGAAGGCCTTGGATTCAAACTCCAGTACCTAGGGAAAAAAATGCTTCCTATTATTGCTAGTTGAAATTAGAACTACTTTTATTAATAAGGAAGTGCTTAGTCAAATAAACACAACATCTCAGTATAATATATATGTATATAAGCTGTGCCTTGTTGATCGCTTAAGTGTTACCTAAATACATGAAGATTACTTAATGACCCTTATAAAAGGAATGGTAGATGGAATTTTTTCTTAAAAACAGAGTTGCTAACAAATGAAATGCTTGTGTTTATTTGTTAAAACCAGTACCACTACATTATTTAATGAAGAATATATTTGATCTTCCACTCAATTGTCTCATATCCTTGTAGATAAGTCATTTTCTATATGAATAGATATAATTCTAAATACTGTGTGCTTGTCAGATCCTTGAAGTGACTTAGAGAAGGCCTTATTTTCAAAATTATCTTGTCAATTTCATTGTGACGTTAGCAGAGGCAGGTAGCAGCAGTTTTCTTCTGATTATGTTAAAATTTCATCTATTATTTAGTTTAAAGCTGACAGCATATATTAAGGCTTAATGAAGGCTTTCAGTAATTTCAGAATAAATTTATCTTCTCCAATTTTATACATTTTTGTCATTTGAGGGTTATAATTTCATCAAAGGTTAATTTCAGGAGGAGGTTTTCCAAATTATTTCAACATTAAATAAGTAGAGCATGAATTTTTGGGAAATGTATCCATGTGAAACTATTTTTAGCTGAAGTGGAAAGATAAAACACTCATGTAAAAAATACTTTGACTTTTTCTCATTGAAGAATGACATAGAAACCATTTTTGTCCACATGTAGCAATCATTAACAATAAATTCTCTGCTCTACCGCTTCCCAGTCACTCTAATTTATAGAATATAATTAGCTTTGTATCTTATTCGAAAACAGACTTTAATACTATAAAGAATACATTAATTGTATATGTATATATGGAGACAAAGATTAACATTAAAATGTGTTTAGTGGATGAACATGTTGCTAATAAAATAATATTGAACTTAGTCATTTTCTTTCATTTTTAAACAGAATTTTGTTACTTTTTTGGAGATTGCTCTTTTTTTTAACAATTTCTTCTCTCGGATGTTATTGTCTGATAGAGAATATTTTCAACCACTCTTGAAAATGTGAATTTCTTGAGCTCAAATAAAGAGAAATTGCTTTTGCTTTCCTCTCACATTTTCTCTTGAAACTAACTTAAGATTTTGATCCAGCAGAGAATTGGCCTCCTGTAGCCAAGACTGTGAATAACTGTCAGTTTCAATGCATTTCTAGAATTCTCTAAATGTTATGTGGGAAACAATGTCACAGTACACGTATTAGGGTTAAAGTTCCTGTTAAACTGAAGCACCACCTAAATTCACACAACTTCTCTATGTTGGCAAGAGCTACAGTCTCCTTTTTGTGGAAAAGTACAAGAAGTTAGAATTAGTGTGTTAACTGCAGTGGTAAATGATGGAGAATTTGGATACTTATAAACTATTTTTAATGATGTAATTTTTCATTTAATGTGGAATTGCTATAAAGTTGTTAGTATAAGAAGCTACAGTTTATAGTTTTGGTTCCTTTTACATCAAATTATTGTCTAGTTAAATATTAGGAAATAGTTCAAAAATGCTGCTGGTATTGATTATTCTAGGAAATAAATTATGCCTTACAATATTAAACACCTCAAATACTGGTAGATTAAGGGTGATAATTATGTTAATTTATTAACAAAATATATTCATAAATTTAAGACTTACAGTGACCAGGAAATATGATCTAGATCCTATTGAAGTGATAGCTTTATCAGGAAAAGTCAAGCTTTTGTATTAATGTTATAAAACATAAAAAGTAAACAGTTGATTTTATAAAAAATTCCCTTAAGCTCATTTGATATTTGTAAGAAACTGATATGTGGTAGAATAATGTTTTTTCCTACATAGCAATTATGCTAAAAAAAAATAGTAGGATTGGTCAAAAATATCCACACCTATGTCCATTTATCGTAACCATCATCTTAGTCTGAGTCCTCTCAAAAGCTATCTCTGATATAGAAATTTATGCACAATTAATGCAAGACCAGGAAGCGCTGGTCATAGAGGAAATAAATAATGCTGAAAAGGGAGAGAAGTTAGCACAAGATGTGTTAATGAGCAGTTTGAGACTGACAACTGGAACTCAGGCTTTTTTAGCAACCTCTGGGAGAATATATAGAGTCCAGCTCACAGTCAACCTATCCAAGGTCAAGGATGCTGAGTACTGGTAGATATATACTCACCTTTTAGCCTTTTATTGGTTAAAGACTTTTCAGGAAGATGGACATTTACTTCCATTACTGCCATTTTAGCCTGCAACATAGCATAATGCAGATCTACGTAGGCAGAGAAAGTTTTCAGCCTTCAAGTTGCAAGAATTTACAGTGAAAATATGTTTACAGGTTACTGGGGGTCAGGCACATGTGAAGAGGAGAGCACAGCTTCTGCAAAGCATAGGACATGGAAATTTTGGGCATAAAAATATGTGTAATTAAAAATCATCTCTATAGATATCTAGCACCTAGTCTAGGAAAGTGTAGTAAATTATTTGCGAGAGTGGGTTAAAGTGGTGTAATATTTCAAACTCAAAGGCCGTACATGACACCTCAATAATATGTCTATTAGAACTGTGAGTAAGCTGGAATCAAGGATGAAGGTGTTCATCAGTAAAAACAAGTGTGGAAAAGTATATCAGAGAAGACCTGCCCTGTGAGGACAGGCTTGTCATGAAGATATAGCATCAAAAGGGACCCAAGGTTTTAATTCAATTAATAGCAATGAGTAGAACTGGTTTATCCAAACAGTGCTAAATATTATGTATTCTCACGTCACATAAATTTGGCAGGAATGGGCATTGTTTCAGGTACATTATATGTAAGAGAAAGGAGGAAGAATACATTTTCAGTTAAGAACAGTCTAAAGTAATCAGCTGAGCTGTAATTCAGAAAACAACTGATGCTCTCAATGGGAGAGAAGGTATGGTGTATTTTGCAACATCATCAATGAAAATTAAAGAGAGAGAGAAAAAAACCAGAACAGAAATCCTGTCCTTTCAATTAGGCTAAAATAGACTATAATGTGTTAATTGCAAGATTTACTGGGGTCTGTGTATTTACAAATATATTACAAGAACTTGAAACTGTGTGTGTCACGTAGAAGCTTCTCCACAAGCGTTATTAGTATGAACAAACAGAGAAACTCGTATTTGTTCCTTGATATGTTGAATCTTATGGGTTAAGGAATGTAATAGACCAGGAAAATCACATTTTTGAAGGCAGTACAATATGGAATGGAACAGAACAGGTATTCAACTAGACCACCCAAACTTTAGTATTGGAAAGTAACTTAAATGAAACATCTGTTGAGCTTAATAATGTCTATTTATATTAAAACTGCCTAATTGATTTGTTCCTAGGGATTAAATAGGAAGACTTAATAGAATTTCAGAATCTCAGAAAATTGAGGCATGTTATTATCTAACAGCTTCTTCAAAGAACTCTAAAACTTTTTGTGGATACAAAACATACATTTTCATAATCAAATCACAATGCAAGAAATATATAAATTAGATGATGGTATGTAAACTCATATAAAGAGCTAGCATAATGGACTATGTGGTTTGGAACCAGTAGTGCTATATGTTGTCTAGATTAGAAATATAAACAATATTTACTGAAAGCCTAATATGTCCCATTTGCTCTGTATAGACCTTTTTTATACTCTCTAAAACTCTACATAGTAGATATTATTGTTTCCCTCTCTCTCTCCCTCCCTCCCTCCTTCCCTGGCTTCTTTCCTCTCTCCAATAGATGAGAAAATTAAGTTTGAAAAGGATTAATTTGACAATGTTACTATTCTTACAAAGATAGAGTGACTGATTTTAAAGATTGAGCCCTTCTATTCTATCACAATATGTGTAGTCCCTTTGTAAATTATTGCCAAATTTCCATTAGTGTGTGGAACCATCAATGTCTTACACAGTAGTTATAATAATTATGGCAATTCTGTCTCTTGCACATATATGTGTAATTAATACTGTGTATATTTCAAATATTCGAACTAGACTCAAACCAATAAACAGAATAGTTAACTTGATTAACTATGTATTTATTTCATTGAATTTATAAATGATCAGTTACTACAATGAGTGTAACATTTCCTTTGAAAATGAATATTATTCTTCAAAAATTCTGCTGTTCAAAATGGAACTTCAATGACTGGCTGAATTAATTATTTTCCTGAGCACAGTGGGAGATAATGAAGGAGGTAACAATCATGGCAGAAATACATTAATATTAAATATTTACTGCATAACTCATCCTTATTGGACACAGCTGTCGATAAAATATGCCCTTACTCTTGACAAGTAGCTCCTGTGTTTTGCCTGTAGATTAGCTTGCAGCCCTGCTCTGTATTCTTTATCTTCATCACTGCACCAGTCCTTTAATTAGGCAGTGAAATCTTCTGCATAGTGATTAGGAAATCACAGTTAAGAAGGTGTTACAAAGAGATGTTTCTGGAAGCCAAGCAAAATGGCTCTCGGCTTTGGAAATTCCTTCATGTACAGCACCAAGGAAGCATGTTTGGATTTTAAAAGCGAGTCACAAAAGACCTTCAGTTCATCATGTTCACCGATTGTGAATCTTCAATTCTAAAACATTTGAAAGAAGTAGAATAATAATTCTTCAGCCATGATTGACAAATTTTAACAACTTCACAATGTTTTAAAACAATGGTGATAAAGCCTTGTGTATTGAAATTTAAAATGATTTTGGATTGCAAAAGTATAATTATACAAACATTTTGTTATTAATATTAGGCAATGTTTTTAAAAATTTACTTCAGAAAGTTGACACGCTGATATATTTTCATAATCTCAGTGGAAGCACTTTAAATGATAATACTTTAGAAGAAGTACTGATTTTCTATGGACTCAGGGTACAAAAATATAGCTGATTTAGGTAGGTAAATATAAATCAACATTATCTATAGGATTATAGAGCTCAAAAGTCAGCTCACTTTTCCAGATAGTTTTACCACAATGGAGAAAATATTTTTATTAGTGCATCAAGTATAACATGCAAAGTTATTATTCTGTACAAATCAAAATTTAGGAAATATTGATCTTTCAAAAAAGGAGTTCAAAATACAAAAATTTAATAAAATTTGCATGGAAGACTGAGACAGTCCAAGCACATTAACAACTTGGGGATTTTTTCATTATTACATATGTTCAAGTTTGCATCAGAGAGGGTTGATTTTTCAAAACTCATTTAATATCATTTGAATGAGCTTCCAGTGGTGGTAAAGTGACTTAAAGTGAATATTAACAAAATTTTGTCTTTATGATAAATATTGTATTCATGAAAATATTAATATAATATATGGGAAGTTAAACGTGTTGAAGTCTGTAACAACATGTATATTAAAGTGATTAAAAATAAAATATGGAAGATTTTATATGGAAAAGAGATACAAATAAGTCAAATAAGTATCTTTTCACCAACAGAAAATTATTTCAATCTAACTGCAGATTTTTCTAATAGTGACTGAAATATTTATGAAGGAATGAAATTTCATTGTGTAATCAGCCAATTGCTGGAAACTATTTTAGGTTTTCAAATCTGTTGATTCATATTTATTGGGCAGTAAATTCATAGTCTTTTAATTTCTTCAAGTTTTTCATTGGTTTGATTTTATGGCACAAATTCTCCCACCAGGAAGTAAAGAGTAGATCTTTATAATGACTATGGATCTGAATGTCCTGAATAATAATCTCTGCCACTATTTTTCACTCTCTGTGCCCCACATTGTCACCTGGAAGATTAAAAATAATAAGTTTGATTTCATTCACTTGTGATAACAAAATTGATTAATATATATTAAGTTCTTTGAACAGGGCTTGGCATTTGGTAAAACTGTTCATTATTTTTTTTTCTGGTTCAAAAGAGGTAAATGAGATTTAGATTGCTTTCCTGATGTCTTTTCCATCACATTGAATATCTCCACACAATTTAAGTGAAAAAAATATGAAAAAGAAAGGGAAAACCACATAGAAAGGAAACCTAAATTTTTGATATCAAATTCATTTTCAGCATCCATGATATATATACATGTTTGCAGTATTCTGAACTATTCTCAACTATTTCAATCCAGAGTATCTCTACTTCACCTGTTCTATAGAATAATGGAAATATATACCAATTTATAATGGTAGAAAGCAATTTGTGAGTGTCCTGAATAGTCACCAAATTCCCTCTACTTCCATTCATAAAGGTGACAATTCTGCTAAAGCCCAAGCTTCAGGGACATTTTTCTCTGTAAGTCCATTTAGTTCTTGACTTTACTGGTTGCAGCATCTGTTTCTTCAAGGGGTCTGATAAAACATCATTTATCTCCTCCCAGCTCACCAATGTTCCTGTTCCTGTCCCTTCTCATCTGTCTTATTTCCTCTTCATATCTGAAGATCAACATGCTTTTTTTAGAACCTTACTTTTCTTCATGAAGTTCAAGGCTGGGGGGAAAATGTAAATGTTCATTTAGCCATTTTGACACAAAAACAGGAAAAATATTTATTTAAAGTTGTATTTTTAAATAATTAACTTATCATTTTTAATAATAAACTTATTAATTTTAATCTTTCAGGGGACAATGTGGGGCACAGAGAGTGAATGATAGTAGCAGAGATTATTATTCAGGACATTCAGATCCATAATCATTATAAAGATCTATTTTTTACTGCCTGGTGGGAGAACTTGTGCCATAAAATCAAGCCAATGAAAATATATTTAAAATAATTTTAAAATAATTTATCAGAGATTGAATGTCATTTTATGAAAAACTCTGCCAAACTCTGCTAAACTCTGCCAGTTCCTTATAGGAGTTATATTGTTTAACTCACTTCCCATTTGCCCTGAGAGTATAAGTTATTATTACTTTTGTGTCACTCTGGTACATCAACAGTTTTGGAAACAAAAGACATCTCTATTTATAACATTCTGGTTTTAATAGTGGTATTTCCATTTACAAAATATATTAATTCTTGTCCACTGAATGAAATGAATGCTGGCAGCAAGGTGTATTTTTTTCTAAATTGGAAATGTTAAAAATATAGATCCATTTCCCTCCCCCCAATTCTCCTTCCCCTTTGGATCTTTTACTCCTATTTCACATTATGTATTATACATTTTGGTCCTCATTTGAAAGGAAAGAAGGGGAAGAAAAAATATTAAAAAAGAAGGAAAAAAGGAAAAAAAGTTTTTGAAAGTAGGGAGGGGTGGATGGGTGGAAGAGTGGGAAGGGGAATGGGGAAAAAACAAGAGCCAAGATGTATCTTGTACAGGTACAATTTCCAAATGGTGAATGTCATCATAATGTAAACCTAAATTATACCAGTAAACTTAATGAATGATATAGATAGATAGATAGATAGATATAGATAGATAGATAGATAGATAGATAGATAGATAGATAGATAGATACTGCTAATCAAACTACTTTTTTTAACCAGTGGTTTACATGAAGTCCTAACCACCCACCTTCGTAATGTTGACCGTTTCACACATGGTTGTCTTTTCTTTGGTCATTCTGTGAACCATCTGGCATTTAGACTTTAAAATAACTAAAATAGTTGAAACTATGGAAATTTTTATCTGACTTTTAGTGTCCCCTTAGGTCAGATCGGCAGAGCTTGAATTTATATATTATTTCAATTAATTGTGGAGGAAGTAATTGATTTCCAAAAGTTCATTTAGATTTACTATGCACTTTGTCAAGACTCTTCCCAGAATAGATAAAAATAAAGAGGATAGTTAGTAAAGAAGAAGAAATGGTGTCAGTTTCCATAAATTTTGTGCATATGCACTCAAATTTCTCTGATAAAAAGCCATGTTTACTTGAATGCTTCACTTTAATTGTATGTAATGTATCTTTTCAAACCAGACAGTAAACAAAATAGGAGGCCTCACTTATTTGTAGCTTTGCTCCTCATTTTTCTTTATTTTCCCTAGTGGTGGTCATAGTAATAATATTGAGGAATATATCCCTGAAAGAATAAAAAAATCACAATATAGTATATATGCATACCGGTATTTATAGCAGCAAAACCCATAACCCTGAGGTTAAATATAGTAATACCTCTTGTTAACTTGTGACTACAGACATATTATCTAACCAGTATATACCCACCCATAGATACCTGTGTTTTAAATAATTGGTTTGTGGGAGGGTTGGTAAATACCAAATAAACAATCTTCAGTCTGTGCTGGTGATTAATGGAAGAATTGCAACTCAGGTCTTAAAACAGTTTTCTGGGCAAATTTCTATTTGCTCAAAGCATGTCTGTCTTTGTCTTACTAAAGTTCTCAAATCATTTGTTGAGGCCCACATACTTTTACGGTGGATAATCTGTTTTTCTTCCAAGTCCTTCTACTTACATTTAGCATCATCTGAAAGTACCTAAGACTCAATAGATATCAAATATTATTATTTTTATTCATTATTGTCACTATTTTGAAAGTGACCAATTCCACCAATGCTATGCCTGTAATGTCCTCCTCCTTCTCAGTGAACAAAGGAGATCTATGTATTACAAATCCTCCTAGTATGCAGAGTCACCACTTTTGATCTTAAGAGAAAGATTTTACTGGCTTTGCTTCCTCAAGCAACATTAAAATTTATACAGATGACTTTACCATGAACTTTCAGATTTACCGTGAGATTGAGAAAATAGAAATTTTTTCGAAAAACAAAACAGGCCATGAAGATGCTGGTGAAATTCATTAGACATTTTTCTCCTTCTGTAAGCATGTTTTCTTGATTATTTTCTGGACCTATAAGGTTTAGGTAAATGTTTTTATTTTTATGCACTTTAATGCTGAAACAAGAAGTTTAAAATTCGAGGAGAGTAGAGTAGCAGAACATCCAGGACTTTCTAACAAAGGTTACCCCGTTTACCTGCATTCAGGTAGAAGATGCAGGTGTGTGCCTAGACACTGCACTGCTCCAGCTGGTGTAGAACTGACCCTTAACTTGTGTTTCCCAGCTCTGTGATCTCACCGTGGGATATACTGTGTTGTGCTATTTTTGTATTCAACAATAGGACAATTTATTTCTGCAAAAATCTTGAATTATAAATAATCAATTTAATCGGAAGAAATTTTCGAAAGACTCATCATTTCTTTTTTAGTATTATTGAAGAACTATGTAAAGAGTTCCATTTATTTGATTTGGACACAATTGTTTAAAAGAAATCATTATCAGGTGTCAAGAATAAATGTAAGTTTTTGCTAAATTATCACCAATTTTATGTAATAATACTTTGGATACTAAAGACTAAATCTATAAACAGTCTCATCAAACTAAATATTTTGGAAGCAATATAGTATATATATCTTATTGTTTAAAATGGTTCGATAAAAAAGTAATTAGAAAACTGAAGATCTAAAACTACATAGAAAATTTAATAGACACTGCTTCTAGTTTTATATTTCTAAATAAATTATTATTGTATTACTTTAATTAAAATTAAGGCAGTTTAATATTTGGAGAACTGGAAATATGCAAAATATTCAAATTGGCATAACTTATATTAATTGTGCAGAAGTACTTAAAAAGAAAGAAAAACTAACAAAAAATCACATTATTGTCTATCATCTGAATAAGACAAAATAAGGATTTATAGAAGGAAAATTATCTGCATTTTGTCTATATTTCAGTCTAATTATAGACTATCTCAAATGATTCACCAATCTATTAAGATGTCTGTTTCTTTTTATTTTTCAAAAAGCAATTTGCCTCAACAGACTGACAAACTGAAAAATAAATTGCATCTATTTGATAAAGTTGTATAGACATGTTAGCGTGCAAAGTTTTCAGAACTGTTATAGGATTCTATATAGATTTTTGCAAAATGGGAAAAAGGCAGGTAGCAGAATTTGAACTTTCATTCTAGTCACACAATTTCTTACAAACATTTTCACAGTACTAAGCTGTGTGTGCTAGTTTATTCTTCACCCATCTATTTTTAAACAATACACAATATTGAAGAAAATATATCTCCCCTTCATAATGATGTTTTATGGAAAGAAATACAGGAATGTTGCAAGAGAGTGCAGAATTGTTGAATTGAAGAGAGCAGATGAATGAACTCAGTTTCTATTTCATTTCTTATTCACTACTTCTTTATGAGATTTTCATGTTGCATGCATATTATCTATTGCAGTCCAAGGTCAACTATTTGCATGCACTACAAAGACAGAAAAGAAAACAAAGACTCTCAAATCATTCAACCTGTAAAATCCATCCCTAATTTGTAATGCTCAAATGCCTTACACAGAATAGACTATTATTTTTAATGCATGGCTTGCAAAATAACTTAGATTCACAGAAGCAGAATGTATTTTAAATCCCAGTATCCTTGAATAATGCACAATGTAACTTTTATCTGTCTGTCTCTATTTCTATCTATGGATCTATCTTTAAACCAGTTAATAAGACCTTAAAAATTTGGATCTACTTTTTGTTATAACTAAGATTTTACACACACACACACACACACACACACACACAATTTTTCTAAACAGTCATAAATATTCTGACATTTTCTTTCTACTACAGCACTAGAAATGCCCATACAGAAAACCTCTTTAATGAAACTCTATTTTTGGCTCACCTGGTTTGCAGCATGTTACATTGGACAACAGATTAGTAGCTTGATTAGTTAAGACTTTTGCCTGAAGGCATAACCATTAGGTATGTGTTTCCCAAGCCTCGAGAGAAAAGATACCACATTGTCAAAAAAAACATCTGTTTCTTTTCTCTTAGTAACTCCACAGTTTTAAAAATTTGCATCTCAGTGGTTACCTGGCCTTTTCCTTTCTTTTTGTTACACAGTAATGTTAATTATTTATAGAAAATTCTTCATTAATAGTCCTTTACTTGAACATTTGACTTGTCAGCATTCTTTTATAGCCAAGAAGAGGAGAGATTAAAAAGAAGATAATGAGTATAAAAAGTGTGTTACAATTCTTAGAAATGAAACTAAACACTGAATACTATAACAATTGTTAGTTCATTTTATATATATTATGGACAATAGAATAGACCCTCAGCCTATGTACATATTATTTTTCTTTTCCCTGCCCTCATGAAACTTACATTTTAGGAGAGATAAAAAGAAAGGGAAGAGAAAGGAAGGGAAGGAAAGAGAAGGGGAGGGGAGGGGGAAGGAAAAAGATGCAATTTTCAGTGTTAAGTGTATGAATACCATAAAAAATAGAATAAGAGATTGATTTAATCAGATTATTTTCTCCTGAAGCATATACCTCTCTAAAACAATTCTTTCAAAGATTATTTCTCTACTATCTAGATGTACACTGGGTTTTTCTCTTATCTTCTTCAGGGAAAATAAAAGAACTTTTATCTTTGTTCACAATCAATAGGTGAGATGGTCTGACCCCTGAATAATTTAACAGGAATTCCATCTTTTTGTATCTTCATAAATCACATTAGTGAAGATTTGCAGTAAAGTAGTAAAATCTTGAGCTGCATTAAAAACCTAAAGTTTACTAATAAAAAATCAACCTACTATGAAATGAGTTAAAAAATATTAACTACTGAAGCTCAATATGGGATTTCTAACAAGTGTTTTATGTCCTTTTAATTATATCACAATTTCAAATGAAAACTCAATTTAGTATAATTAGCTTACAATCATTTTATAGGCACATAGACTTTTCATTCATACCTCAATTATATATGTAACTGTTTCCCATGCCTTAGAAAAAGCTTTCTCACAGCATAATGCATGCCAGTCCAAGAAACAGAGGTCAGTATGGTCCCAAACTCTTCAGTTTGGCAACTATTCATTACATTTTATGTATTTATAAAAATGTTAAGAATTTTAAATGTTTACAATAATTATTTCAACAACATATGAAAGAACTAACCCTTGTTATTGACTTTATTTTTAAATCTTTGAACTGTTACTTATCTCTACGTCATTGAAAATATGAGTATGGTTATGCAGTGCTTTAATAAAATGGGAGCTGGGGATTTAGCTCAGTGGTTCTGCCACCTGCCTCAAAAGCGCAAGGTCCCAAGTTCAATCCCCAGTACCAAACAAACAAAACAAAACAGAAAAATGCTTAAGTAGCAATGAAATTTGCATCTTCATTTCATCTTCACAGAAGAAGTGACCAGAAATTAAGTTTCTGGTTTTTTTTTTAAATAGTAACTTATTCATTTATGGGGGTAAGAAGCAAGCTAGGGAAAGAAATTATTGCAGAAACAAGCTGAGTAAGGGATGAGCCTTATAATGTTTTATTGAAACGAAACTCTTTCAATTTCCTAATGCATTTAAATTACATTGAAATCTAATGAATTGAAAAACTGAAAATCAGAGTGGTGGGGAAGCAGAAGTAATAGTGAGAACGCTTTGAATATTGTTAAGCTGAAATCAATAGGAATTAGTGTATTAAATGTGAAGGAATGAAAACTTCCAACGTGCCATATCATGTGGTGTGTGTTTCAAACATTCATCACTTACTCCGTCGGCTACTTCTCTAAATATGAATTCTCATACCTATTGTACAGTGAAAAAGATAACTATTGATACACCAGAAAAAATTTCATATAATGGGGGTTATGAAGAAAAACTGAACCACTTTGAGTGTCTGCGACATTCCAGATTGTACTAATTACTCTATGTAATTTCAAGACAAAATTCATGAAAACCTTTCAAAAATAATATTTATTATCTTTTTTCTTTTCTTTTGTTGGTTGTATGGTACCAGAGATTAAACCTAGAGCCTTCATAGTGAACTACATCCCCAGCGCTCGTTCTCTCTCTCTTTCTCTCTCTCTCTCTCTCTCTCTCTCTCTGTCTTTGAATGGCTAAGCTGCCTGGGCTGGGCTCCAACTTGAGACCCTCCTGCCTTATGCTCCTAAAATGCTGGGAATATAGGCATGCTTCACTGTTTCCAGTTCTTTTTTATTTTAAAGATTAAAAAAAATCTAGGCTTGAAGAGATTGAACAGTTTTATTAAATTACATAGCAAGAAAGTGCTAGAGTAGGTATTCAAATTCAGATTTGTCTCCTCTCCAAAGCTATGTAATTTCATGAGACCTCAATGTATCTCCATCATGACTTCTCCCTTAGATTGAAGCTTTGAAGCCATTTATCTTAACTTTCAATTATCTAGCTTGAAATTCACTCTGAAGCAAAGACTTGTCAGAGTTCTGTATATAACACATCTGTTCTAATTACTCAGCTAAGTGCCTCAGTATTAGATACTATCTTAAGGATTCCTTATTGGCAACCTTGGCTCTTAAACTTTAGGAGGACATAATATATTTTATTTTATTTCTGATGATAGTCCAGTAGAATTTGGAAATGTAAGTCAAAATTAAGTATTTGTTTGGCAATTTGATCTGAGATATTGCTGTATTTGATTTATCACATAAATTTTTAATGTGAAAATGATGTAGTTTAGGGAATACATATATTTTGGGGTAATTTTAAAAATCCTATAATCAGAATAGATTTTTGAATGTTAATTCTGATTAAGTTTATGACTTTGAGCTAAAAGTAATATTACTATTTTGATAATAGAAGCAATCAAACTGAATTACCATTAATACAAACAGATAGTATAATTTTGGTCACTGTAGACTCCCACTGAAATGTCAGCTTAAATTGCATTTTTCACATAATAAACTTAACTAAATAAACTTAACTTACTCTTCCAAAATAAAATTAACTTTTCTGTAAACTTCGTAAGTTTACAAACCTCATTGTACTGATTGTCAAGCTAATGTATACAATTTATAGAAAAGGCAGTATAATGAGATAACTAATGGTATGGATTGTGTAGATCCACATACAGACTCTGCAATATCTAATTTCTTACCCATGAAAAAGCTGTCATGTACCTCACATAAGTACCTCTCCTCACTTGTATGTGTTTTAGTCAGAATAATGGATGGAATAATACTATCGAATGTATAGGGGTTGTGATGATTAAATGAGCGTGAGCTAATGCCTGTGGAGAATTTAAAAGGATATATATATATATATCATATTATTTTGAACATTTTGCTATTTTTCTCTTGTGTATAATCTGTAAGACTATATCCATATCATATGATATATATTACTTCTTGCACAGAAACCCACATCCAAGGCACTTTATCTTTGGAAAGAGAGATGATAGAAATTTACTATATGCTACTCACTTCAGTATCTTCAGTTGTGTTATGAACAAGAAGCACAGAAGTAGTTTTCTTCATATGACATAATACAAAATTTAAAAATAAGAACAGTGAACACTGCCTATTTTCCATTATTTGAGCTAATTTTATTTTAATTTCATTCTCAAAAGTGTGATATAATCAAAGCTTTCTTTTACTTTTGGTAAGAATATATACTATTTCGCATAAAGGATAAGTGTTATGTATTTTTCACCAGAGCTAAGCTTCACCTTTATTTATCTTTCATCTCAAATCTAATCCTGGGTTAGAAATTATATTACAAATCTACAGTGATAAAAAAAAAATCATGGTACAGGCACAAAAACAGACAGAAAGATTAATAGAAGAGAATACACGATTTAGAAATAACCTCAAGCACATTCAACTATTTGATCTTTGACAAAGGGGTGAAAAATATACACTGGAGGAAAACTAGCCTCTTTAGTAAGAGTACTGGGAAAACTGGTGATCCACATGCAGAAGATTGAATCTTAACCCATATTTCTCATCAGGTACTAACATTGGCACAGCATAGGTACTGAATGGGATCATATCAAATTAAAAAGCTTCTGCACAGCAAAGGACACAGCTAACAGAGTGAGAAGGAAACCTAGAGAACGTGAAAAACTTTTCACAGCTAATATCTAGAATACATAAGGAACTAAAGAAAATCAGAGGCACCTCTCAAATAATGACCCAATCAAAACCTGAGCAAGTGAAATGAATAGACACTTCACAAGAGAAGTGAAAATGGCAAATAAATACATGAAGAAATGTTCAACATCTCTGATGTGATCATCAGAGAAAGGCAAAGTAAAACAATACTGAGATTCCATCTTAACCCAGAAAGAATGGCCATCATCAAGAAACCAAACAATAACAAATGGTGATGAGGTGGAGTTTGGGGTGGGAAAGAACCTTTCTACATTGTCTGTGAAAATGTAAATTAATACAGCCACTATGGAAATCAATATAGAGATTCTTCAAATAACTAACACTAGAAATTCTGTTCAACTATTCCTCTTCTAGGCATCTTTCCAAAAGTGTTAAAGACATCACATAAAGTGATACATGCATATCTATATTTATAGCAGCACAATTTATAATAGCTAAACCTTGGAAACAAATGAATGGATAAAGGAAATGTGATATTTACTCACAATGGTGTACTATTCTGCCATAAAAAAGATAAACTGACAAACGAGTCAAGTGTAAGAAAATGGATGAATCTTGAGGCCATAATATTAAATGAAGTAAAGTAGACACACGCATGCTTAAATATTACAAGGTTTCTCTTATATGAGAACCCAAAAGAGAATAGGAAGTAGGGATATAGATCTTTCTCAAATGGTAAGGGGAAGAAAAGATGGAGTGAAGGGAAGGGGGTGAAGAAATGTCATTAAGATGTATTGTGTACATGTACCAACTTCTCCCCAGGAATGTGATCATTATGTACCTGCAAACATGTGCAGTACCAATAAAAAAAACCCTAAATTTAAAAAAGAATAGAAAATAGTTTATTGTAACTAAAAAAATATAAAGCTTGTATTTGCATACAAGAGGAATTAGCAAATCACAAATGTTTTCAATGATTAGTGTAGTATTTTTGTTGTTTTGAATTTAAGGTCTGATGATACATTCATCTTTTCAATGCTCATTATACACATATACACATATTTTCAGCATATATATAAATTGTGTATAAGGGTTAGATTGCATGTATATGTTTTAGTGTGATACAGAATCAATTCAGAATATTTCATAAGTGTTACCCATATCAAGCAAAGTTCCTGCAAAAATGGTTTATTTATCACTATGGATGTAGAAATAGAAATATGCTCCCGCATTGACAGACAAGTAAGTCATTTTATTTAGATTGTTTAAGCCTCTTCTGTGAATGCTACAAGAGTGAATAGATTCTTACTTAAATGAATAACTTTCTTAGTTGGAGACAATATACTAACAGCATGACTATTAAGATGTTGAATAAAAAGACTAGAATGATATAATTAACAAGTCAGAAAGGGCATTTTGATTTGTTTCCAATGTGGTAAAGCTTTTGTGATTCCTACCCATAAACAAAAGGTGTGTGTGGGAGGGTAAGGAGGTATTGCACTATAATAATACAGAGTTTACCGCGGAGGTTTCAGAAAGAAAAAAAAAAAAAAACAGTATACTTTAACACAATGTCAAATTCTTTTAAGCATTTTAAAATTCTTGTGCTTGGACGTCTGTCAGTACCAGGTACCAAAGTGAAACTTTCAAAAGAAATTCATTCCTTTTTTTTTTACTTAAAGTTTTTCCTTCTCTACTTTTATAAAAATAACCTGATGAGCAAACTATTGATGTTACTAGCATTCTTTGTGAGTTAAGGAGAAAGTTGTTCTTCATGAAAAGCCAGAAAAAATTGAAAGTACAAAACAATAAAAAGATCAGAGGGACACTATCCACCATTCTCTTTTCTAATGGGCAGCTTCCTGCCCCATAAGTACAAAAGGGGCAAGAGTTCATGATGATTTGACTCAATAAATAAATGTTAGCAAAAATCAATGTGTTTGAAAATTTTTATGGAAATTTGAAATATTCCTATTCTTAGTGCATATTTGTCATTTCCTAAAGCTAATTTTCTAAATCTGCTTTTCTGTGGACGTGGGAGATTTTTCATCAACTTTCTACCAGTAGGTCCCACGGCACACCTCACTTTTAGACTGAGAAATGGAAACAAATTTGTGTAAAATTTCAAGTTCTATGTTTAATGATACAGTTTGGGTTTATTTTGGTTACAGTCTTATTTCTGGTTGTCGGAATTGTCTGTAAGAATTTTAAGGAGTTTGTCAGGGGCTCAAGAAAAAAAATGGAATCATTAAAATTGTTTCTATTTCTCTTTTTTCTAAATTGATTTCAAAGTATTGAACTAGTGAAAAATCTCCTTAAATTGATATTCTTGATTGTAATGACTAATTCTTTTTTTGTTAAGCGTATTCCTGTGCTGGAAAAAAAGATTGAAATAGGATAAATGATAATTCTGATGAAGTTATGTAAACATCTGTTCAGACATGTATGCTGTGATGTTTAGTTTGATATATTCAAAGGAAATTTTGAGGAGTTTTATTGATGGTTCCCATGAAAATGCCCTATCCCTTAGGTTTAGATTCGTGAAATATGACATATAAAGCATCATAAAGCAGAGAGTACATCTGTAACACATGTATTCTATACCTTTATAATATAAAAAAATTTTGAATAATAGTAATGAAAGTAGAAATACTTAAATTGTGATATTGAATGGTAAATTATTATTTGAAAATATTGATCAGAATCTACTGAGAAAAATTAATATGCTACTATACACTACCAAGCTTTTTACAGGATATTATGAGACTTAAATATTGAAGGGATTATAAATAATTATTAAATAGTTCTCTTTATCGCACTTTAAATCTAAACACAAGCATATTAAAAATTGATTAACAAGCATTTACAATATTGTCCTTCCATTGTTGTCCTAAACATAATATGTACAAAACATAAAATACTGTAGGTGGATTTTAAAGTCATGTTTAAATTTTATATAATTTTTGTAATATATAATATGTATTTTACTACTCTAGCCATTTTAAATGTACAACTCAGTGGCATTGATTTAAGTCACAATATTTTGCATTCATCACCACTATTTATTTCCAAAACCCTTGTATTATGTGAAACATAAGCTCTATATCCATTAAAATTGAGATACCTGGAATTTCTAAACATTTGTGAAATTTAGATATGATGATTTATGAATTAATGTAGAAATAATTCTAATTTTTTGTATATGCATATTATTGAAATACATATGTATGTATATGTATACTAACAATTTTTAGTCCACAGACTGATTATACATTAGATCAGTGTACTAGCTGTTTGGAGAGTAAACCCAATTATATTTGACTGGTATATATATTTTTAATGCATCAGATATATTTATGTATTAGAAACCATTTCTAATTCTGTGTATATTAATATGTTCAACCATGTTATCAGGTATTACATATGTAAATATATATGTATAATTTAGATATTTTAGGAAATTTCCAGTGAAATAGTCTGATATACACAAAATAAAAGAAAAAATTTTTGATGTTATAAAACCTCAAAGAGAAAGTAAAGTGTCATACTGTATTTGAAAGTAACAATGTTGTTACTTTTACACAAATAGTATTCTTGCTTTTAAAGGTCTTCCTAAATTGCTTTAACTCACTAATAGAACTTACCATTATCTTCTGGTATTTTCTATTTTAAGGCATATAATTTCCCAGGATATTGATTTAAATTATCTACCTCCTTACTGTTATTCTACTATTTTTCTTTTCAAACTATTCAGGATGTTTTTTCATTTTCTTTTCCGTTAAAGTATCTGCTCTGAAAATAGTCATGTTTCTTCCTCAATATTCTATCATACTATGGAAGCAAATACAAAAGAGAGAATCTTCTTCTGCCCTTAGAAGTTTATTTTAATAAAAGTGCCATGCTGCAGACTTCCATCCTCCTGGAGGTATATGATGAACCATGTATTTTGAATGGGTTATTAAATATTATTGTGCATCTCACAATATTTGGGAAGTGGCCATGACTTCAGCACTCAAGCCTTTTGAATATTTATGCTACCATACCTCGTGTTGACACAGGAATAGACTTTCCTCTAAATTGAAGAAATTTACTTTATATTAACCTAATAGATATAGATGTCTTAGAATTACATTGTCTTTTAAAGGAATATGCTTCAAGGGAAAGATGTCAACACTCTCTGTCTGGTAGCTGATCTTCCAAATGAATCTATTTTTTAAATAGCCTTCCAGGCTGCATTCAGTCTGAGGTTTTTTCTTGTTGTTGGTTTCTTTTGTTTTGTTTTTTTGTAATTTAAACTCAAATGTCTGTCAATAAGGATTTTTCCTTTTTCCTTTTTCCTTTTTTTTTTTTTTTTTGGTACCAGGGGTCCAACTCAGGACCTTGCGTTTGTGAGGCAGGCCTTGAGCCATTGAACTAAATCCTTGGCCCCAAGGATTTTTTCCTTTTAACTTCTACTTCATATTTTTGAATAAAATGCCTGCTTCTCATAATAGCATGAAAAACACATTCTCTTCTCCTGGCTATCACTGAACCTATCAGGATAAAATACAACTAGGCATAATTTCAGATCTCTAAACTGCAACTATTTTCTGGGCCTAGTGTGCATGCCCAGCACTGGAGTGGCTGAGGCAAGAAGATTTCTGTGAGTTCAAGGCCATCCTGGGATACATAGTGAGACCATGTCTCAAAAAAAAAAAAAAGAAAACAAATGTAACTATTATAAATCAAACTAACATCCTTTATACTTAATTCTACTATTGGTCTCATTAACCATTATCAGAACCTTTTAATAATTAAACTAATCTAGCTTATGCTCACATGAGAAACTGGATTTTTACTCATTTTATGGAGATAGAAATATTTTGCATTTTATGTGATCTGTCAATGATTATTTGGAGTTGAACAACTAGTTGTTTGACAACTAGTTGTCAAAATAGTAAGATTTAAGAGTAAAGATAAAACCAATGAGATGTTTTTAAATGAAAGTCGGGAATACTTTTATAGATTATAATTCATAAAGTGAAAAATTAAGTTAATATTCAGCGTGTGTACTTATGCCATCTTAGTGAACAATGCAAATATGCTTCACTATAGAATGTATGCTAATATTTAGTGAGAATCTGAGACTTATCACAAATACAAAAAGAAATCATACATATTAGGTACCCAGTACATTTCACTGATCTGTATTATCTGTATTATCTCTAAATATCACACATTTAAAAAATTTTAGAGTTGTTAATCTATATTTTGAGAAATTACTATGTACTATACGTAAAAGATATTCTGACTTTATAACCCTTTGCTTTGCTTCTGTATAAATTCATGTTTGAAAATCCACGAAAGTATTCTTTTTGTGTTGTTGTTGTTAAATTCTTTTATTGGCACACTGTAGGTATACAACACAATTACATTTCTCATTGGGGATTGTACCTTTACATGATGCATCTTGGTTCTTATTTTTTCCCCATTCCTAGCCCT
This sequence comes from Heterocephalus glaber, assembly GCF_053883595.1. Lineage (NCBI taxonomy): Eukaryota > Metazoa > Chordata > Mammalia > Rodentia > Bathyergidae > Heterocephalus > Heterocephalus glaber. The sequence goes on from NW_028258138.1 coordinate 38,014,247, forward strand.
CCCTTCACCCCCTCCACCCTTCTCTATTTACAAAAACTTGATTTCCATTTCTCATCATTTTTCCTTTTCTTTCTTTCCTTTCCCCTGGCCCTCTCACTACCCCTACCCCTTTGGACCTTTTCTCCCTATTTTGCATTATCGATTATTCATTCTAATCATTAGTACATTTTAGGTATACAATATAATGACATTCATCTTTGGAAATTTGCACCTTTACATAATCTCTCTTGGTTCTTATTTTTCACCCTTGCCCAGCCCTCCCTTCAACCCCTCCATTCCACCCTATTTACAAAGATTTTCTTCCTATTTTTCCATTTTCTCATATTAATTCCATTCCCTTCTATCCTTTCCCCTAGCCCTCCCACTTCCTTCCACTTTGCCCTTTTTCTTCCTATTTCACATTACCTATTATACATTAAGTCCTTATTTACACTTTCAGGTTCTCACACCAGAGAAGCTATTTGGTATTTATACATGTGTGTCCTATTTATTTCACTTAAGAGTATTGCCTCAATGTGCATCCAATTAGCTATAAATGTCTCTAATTTCTCATTTTTGATGGCTGAGTAGTACTCCATTTTATAAAAAACCCACATTTTCTTGATCCAGGCTCCAGTTGATGGGGATTTGAACTGTTTCCAAATTTTCGCTATCACAAACTGTGCTGCTATGAACATGTGTGCACATATATCACTGTGGTATGATTCTTTAAATTCTTTGGGGAAGATCCCCAGCAGGGAAATAGCGGGGTCAAATGGGACTTCCAGTCCTAGTTCTTTGAGGTATCTCCATACTGATTTCCACAGTGGTTACATCAGCCTACACTCCCACCAGCAGTGGAGTAGGGTTGCTCTTTCCCCACAGCCCTGCCAGCATTTGTTATTGGTTGATTTCATGATAGCAGCCATTCTTTCTGGAGTGAAGTGGAATCTCAGCGTTGTTTTCATTTGCATATCTCGAATGACCAGTGAGGTTGAACATTTTTTCATGTATTTATTTGATATTTCTACTTCTTTGTCTGAGAAATGTCTGTTCATTTCAGATGCCCATTTTCAGATTGGGTCTTTAAATTTGAGAGGTCTGATTTTTTTAAGTTCTTTATAGATTCGAGATAGTAGACCTTTGTCTGAGGAAAAGCAAGTGAAGATTTTTTCCCACATTGTGGGTTGTCTCTTCACACTGCTGGTGGTTTCACTTGCTGTGCAGAAGCCTTTTAATAAGAAGAGATCCCACTTGTTGATTGTTTGTGCTAGTTCATGGGCAACTGAGGTTTTGTTCATAAAATCCTTTCCTACATCAATGTCTTCAAGCATTCTACCTAACCTCTGTTCCAACTGGTTTAGAGTTTCTATTTTAATATTTAGATCTTTAATCCATTTTGATTTTAGTTTAGTGCATGGTGAGAGATACAGGTCTAGTTTTAATCTTTGGCAAGTTGAAACCCAATTTTTTCAGCACCATTTATTAAAGAGGCTATCTTTCCTCCAGTGAGGGTGTTTGGCTCCTTTATCAAAGATGAGATGGCTGAGTGTGTCTGGCCTTGTTTCTGCATCTTCTAATCTGTTCCACTGGTCCTCAAGTCTGTTTCTTTGCCAGTACCATGCTGTTTTTATAACAGTAGATTTTTAGTATAGTTGCAGGTTGGGGATTGTGATACCCCCTGCCATGTCTCTGTTACCTAGAATTGCTTTTGCCATTCTGGGTCTCTTCTTGTTCCAAATGAATTTTTGGATTGTTTTCTTGAGGTCTATGAAGTATGCTGCTGGGATCTCAATTGGAATTGAATTAAATCTATATAGCAACTTTGGAAGTATGGCCATTTTCACTATATTAATCCTTCCTACCCAGGAGCAGGGCATGTCTGTCCATTTTCTGAGATCATCTTCAATCTCCCTTTTCAGGGTGCTATAGTTTTCAGTGAAGAAGTCTTTGATTTCTTTCATTAAGTTGATTTCTAGGTATTTCAGTTTTTTGGATGTTATTGTGAAAGGAATTATTTGGCCTATTTCTCTCTCAGTGAGCCTGTCATTTATGTAGAGGAAAGCTATTGATTTTTTTGTGTTGACCTTGTAACCAGCTACTTGACTGAATTTGGTTATTAAGTCTAGGAAACTTTTAGTGGAGTTCTTGGGGTCTTCTATATAGAGTATCATGTCATCTGCAAATAATGACAATTTGACTTCATTTCCTATTTTATTCCTTTTATTTCTTCCTCTTGTCTATTTGCCATGGCTAATGTTTCCAGAACTATATTGAACAAGAGTGGTGATAGTGGACATCCTTGTCTTGTTCCTGATTTTAGTGTGAAGGATTTCTGTTTTTGACCATTTAGTATGATATTGGCTGTTGGTTTTTCATAGATGGCTTTTATCCATTTGAGGTAGAGACCAAGTATTTCAATTTTTGTAGGGTTTTTATCATAAATGCATGTTGGATTTTGTCAAATGCTTTTTCTGGATCTATGGAAATAATCATATGGTTTTTGCCCTTGGCCCTATTGATACAGTGTATTACATTGATTGATTTGTGTATGTTGAACCAACCCTGCATCCCTGAGATGAATCCCATTTGATCAGGGTGTATGATCTTCTTGATGATCTTCTGCATTCTATTTGCCAGTATCTTATTCAGGATTTTTGCATCTATGTTCATTAGTGAGATTGGACTATAGTTCTCCTTTTTAGTTGGGTCTTTCTCTGCTTTGGGGATCAAGGTGATGCTTGCTTCCAGGAATGAATTTATGTGGATTGCTTCCCTTTCAATTTCATTGAATAGTTTAAGCAGTAGTGGCAGCAGTTCCTCTCTAAATGTCTTGTAGAATTCAGCAGTGAAGCCATCAGGGCCTGGGCTTTTCTTAGTTGATAAGTTTTTAATTACATTTTCAATTTCATTGGTTGATATTGGGTTGTTCAGAATTTTTAGGTCTTCTTCATTCAATGTTGGTAATTCATATGTGTCTAGGAATCTGTCCATTTCTTCTGTGTTTTCCAGCTTATTGGCTTATAGGTTATCAAAGTAGGTATTGATGTTCCTCTAGATTTTTGCTGGGTCTGTTGTAATTTCACCCTTTTCATTCCTAATTGCTTGAATTTGGGCCTTTTCTTTCTTTTTTCTGATAAGGTTGACTAAGGGTTTGTCAATTTTGTTGATTCTTTCAAAGAACCAACTCTTGGCTTCATTGATTTTTTGTATCATTCTCTTAGTATCCATTGCATTGATTTCTCCTGTGATCTTTATAATTTCCTCCCTTGTATGAGCTTTGGGGTTGTCATGCTCTTCTTTTTCTAGAAGCTTGAGGTTCAGCATCAGGTTGTTTAATTGGGCTCGTTCTTTTTTCCAAATATGCATATTCACTACTATGAATTTCTCTTGTAAGACTGCTTTCATTGCATCCCATAGATTCTGATATGTTGTATTGTCATTGTCATTTAATTGAAGGAACTGTCTGATTTCTTCTTTAATTTCCTCTGTGACCCATCAGTTATTCAGAAGTGTGTTTTTCAATTTCCACATATTTATGTAATTTTTCCAGTTTCTTTTGCTATGGATCTCCAATTTCATCTCACTATGGTCTGATAATATACAGGGGATAACTTCAATTCCTTTGCACTTAGTTAAACATGTTCTATGTCTGAGTATGTGGTCTATTTTGGAGAATGACCCATGTCCAGCTGAGAAGAATGTATATTCTGATTTTGTGAGGTGGAAGATTCTGTAAACACCTGTTAAGTTCATTTGTTCAAGAGTTTGATTGAGTTCTAGTATTTCATTACTTACTTTTTGTCTAGTCGATCTATCTATTTGTGACAGTGAGGTGTTGAGGTCCCCCACTACAATTGTATTAGTGCATATATGACTTTTCATGTCCATTAGTATTTGTTTTATATAGTTGGGCACACTGGTGTTTGGTGCATAGATATTAATGTTTGTCATCTCTTCCTCTTGGATTGTTCCCTTTACAAGGATGTAGTGTCCTTCTTCATCTCTCTTAATCATTGTTAGTTTGAAATCTACTTGATCTGCAAAGAGGATAGCTACTCCTGCTTTTTTTCTGGTTCCCGTCACATGGAGTATTGTTTTCCACCCTTTAACTTTCAGTCTATGAGTTTCCTTTTGAATGAAGTGTGTGTCTTGTATGCAGCATATTATTGGATTTTGCTTCTTGATGCATTCTGCCAGTCTATTTCTTTTGATTGGTGAATTGAGACCATTATTGTTGATGGGTATAACTGAAACATATTGACTTGTCATTGCCATGACTTTTTCTTTTTGTTGGGTTCTCCCCCTTTCCATTTAATTTCTTGTCATGTCAGATGGGTTCATTCCGCTTTGCTTCCTGGGGTTGTGATCCTCAATGTCTCTTCCTAGGATATTGTGTAAAATTCTTTGGAGTGCTGGTTTGGTATTCATGAAGTTCCTAAGGTGCTCTTTGTCATGAAAGTATCTTATTTCTCCATCAATTTTGAAAGACAGTTTTGCAGGGTACATCAATCTGGGTTGGAGGATGTTTTCTTTTAGAGCTTGGAATATGTCACTCCAAGCACTTCTTGCCTTGATGGTTTGTGTTGAGAAGTCTGCTGTGATTCTGATGGCCTTTCCTTTGTAAGTGATTTGTTTCTTTTCCCTAACTGCTTGTACAACTTTGTTCTTCTGTTGAGTTTCTGGAATCTTAACAATTACATGCCTATGTGTAGATTTTTTTGATCAAGGCTATTTGTAGTCCTTTATCCCTCACTTATCTGTATGTCAAGTTCTTTTCCCCTGCTTGGGAAGTTTTCTGCCATTACTTCTGTGAAGAGATTTTTTTATGTCATCTACACTCTCTCCTCTTTCTTCATTGACTCCAATCAGTCTTATGTTATTCTTCTTTGCATCATCTAGCAGCTGCTGGTTTGATTTCTCATTTTCCCTTATAATTTTGAAGCAATTTTTCTTTTCCTGGTCATGAATTTGCAATCTTATCTTCTGTATCTGAAATTCTGTCCTCACATTGGCTCATTCTGCTGTGTAGACTTTCAATGGAGTTTTTAATCTCCTGGAAATCTATTTGCATCTGTTTTATGGATTCCATTTATTTCCTATGTTGTGGTTCCGTCATGTTCCTCAGCTCTTCTCTAGATTTATTAATCATGTCTTGCACTAGGAACACAATTTCTCCTGTTATCTGAGAAATTATTTCTGATTTCATTTTTCCCAGATCCCCTTTTGTTGCCAGTTCAGTGGGTCCAGGTAGTTGAGTATCAAAGAGTGTTCCATCTCATTTCCCTTTGAGGTTGCTGTAGGTGATCTGGAAGTCTGGTTTTGAGACTTATTTATGTGTTTTCTCATTTCGACTGGGGGGCAGGGGGTGTGCTGTTGACATCCGTGTGGCTCACCTCCTCTAAGCTGGGAGAAGTGGGACAGGGGCTGAGAATGGAGGTAGTGATGGTGGCCCAGAAGGCCTTTCCTCTGGGCTGGGAGCAGAGGGAGGGAGGTTGGCCAGGAAGCCCCTTCTTCTGGACCAAGAGCAGTGGGAGGGTGGCTCAGAAGCCCCTACCTCTGGGCCGGGAGTGGGGGGAGGGATGGTGGCTGGGAAGCCCCTTCCTCTGGACCAGGAGCAGTGGGACGGCAGCTCAGAAGCCCCTACCTCTGGACCAGGAGCTGCGAGATGGATGACGGCCCCAAAGCCCTTTCCTCTGGGCTGGGAGTTGGAGTAGGGATGGTGGCCAGGATGCCTCTTCCTGTGGACCAGGGGCAGTGGGATGGCAGCTCAGAAGCCCCTACCTCTGGGCCAGGAGCGGCGGGACGGGATGAAAGTGTTCTTAACTTCCATTCCTTATGGTTCATTACACAGACTCAGGAATAAACTTCAAATGATTCCTTAAAGAACACCAGCAGATGATTTATAACTTTAAAAATAACCATACCCATAAAAATACATCAAACACATCAATATCCTACACATTCAGTTGGCCATAGATACTTGAGCAGCTATATGTGGCAATATCATCTGTATATTACATTGCATCACCAGAATTCAAATTGAGATCATCAAAATCAAAATTAATTACTTATTTACCTTCTTATCTACCAAATTGTATTTTACTAACAAAAATTACCACTTGTTGTATTGAAAAAAATTCATAAATTAAAGTGCTCTCCGATTTATTTTTTCCTCCTCTAAGAGTCAAAATAAGAAAAAGAAATAAAAAGGTTTTACCTCAGGATACATATTTAACTTCGTGCCTATGGATTATTCACTGGAAATTCTGTGATGTTTATAGAAAAAAGATGATGAGGGTGTGGTAATACAAAACCACATAATGTACTGTTTCAGAACACAAAGGCTCTACTACCATCAGGAACAGTGTTTCACATTCAGAGTAGTTCATACTTAAAGCTAACAATGACCTTCAAACTTGTTCTTATTCATTGCTGCTGAGTTAAGAACAGAGAAGCAAAGTAGAAAATAATGACATCATGGTAACAGTAGGTAACTTACTCTCATTTGAAACAGAACTCATTTGCTCCTCAGTGAAACATGCAATTTATAATTTTTTATATTGCAAAGTATTTACACGATCTAGACATTAAACTGCCATCTTCAGAAAATAACTTTTTGAAAACATTATTCTTTCATCTCTAAGAATTATCATGAAAAGGAATAGCACTGTAACTTTTATAGTGGGTATAATTTATAAGGCAAAGGTATGTATTTTTACAGCAATTGTAGCATGAAACAAAAAGAAATGGAAACATTTTTGACCAATAATACATAACAAAAATTGAAATTATATATCTGATATAATCTTATTTAGATAAATACTTTGATTTCCATATTGTGAATGTGTTATAATAGTTTGAAAGGGGAGAATCTTAATTATTCTATCTAAGGTATACATGTTTAAATAGATGGAATCTAAATTTTATTTCCACTGCCATTTAAATGTTTGCAAAATCTTAACTGTTATCAAGAGAAGCTATGTCTTCATATTCTCTTTCATATCTGTTTCCCTAGCAAATTACTACAACATTAAAAATGCCTTCTGATAGGTTATATTATATATAATAGTGGGACTGATTGAATGTACACATCTGGAATTTATTTCATGACGGAGAATTCTAAGTAGGCAGAGAGAAATGTATCTGAATCTAAGTACTTACTGGACACTAAAAGAATGGAAACTACCAAATGTCTGAATCTCAAATATGAATTTCTATGTCATATATCAAATTCAAAGGACTGTAAGGTCACAATGTCTCCCCCTAATAATTCTTAAATGTGTCTTCTGTAAATAAAATGAGGACTTTTTCATTTTAAATAAAAATGCAAAGCAGTCCATCCCTTCCCTTGTCACTGAATAGATGTTCCGTGAGGATGAGAAACCAGCCACTGATTTAAACGGCTCAAACTCTTCTGAAATACAAAAATGTTTTACCTTCAATTCTAACTTTACAGTTGATTTTTTTTGTTGGCATGAGGTCATTAATCAATGAAATCACCGAGCCTGGACTTCCAAACATCCCAATAAAACCTTAGCATTGATAACCGCCCCCAAAATAATGCTATTTGTCAGATAGCTTTTGTTAGGTATGAAATATATAGTTTTCAATAGTTTCTTCTCATCAGTTCCATAACATACACACATAAGTACTCTCTGTCTCTGTGTCCCTTCTTTGTCTCTGTCTATCACTCCCTCCCTCCTCCCGCCACCACACGCCCGCACGCCCGCACGCCCGCACGCACTAGCAAATATCTCTTTGAAAATTCTGCTTGAGTCTCTTGATACAAAGTGAAAAGTGCTTGTTCAAATATAGCTCAGAAAACTGGGATGTACTTATATAAATCCCTTTTTTCTGTTAAGAACATTAAAGGCCATAAATGCCATAGTGAAGATCGGGTTGATCTCAAAAGCCTCGTGGTAACTTGGTTAAATTTTGCCTTGTTGAAATTTATATTAACTGAGAAATAAGGAAAAGAAATCTATGATTAAATTAAATTATTTTCTCAAATGGTAAAATATTTTTATATTTCTGTTTATTTGACAAAATAAAGATAATTTTGGAGAGATGTCGTTAATATTATTTTTATAGAGATAAAATTTGGTATCACCTTTGTACAGGCATTAAGGACTAGTAAATGCAGAAATTATGAGTTGAATTTTTAAATAATTTGTAGCAAGCTTTTGGTTTGTTTTAGATACAGTCCTTTCGGAAGAGGATGAGCTCATTTAGATGATTTTATTATTTCTTCTATTTCTTCACTTCAGTAGAACCAAATGAAAATAGAGAAAGTGTTTGTACTTTTATATATGTGAAATATAGTAAAAAATGATCATAACAGATCTTCTACTAATAAAAAGAAAATGTTTATTCTATGGATCACTAATAAACTGTTCTGGAAGTCCTTTTTCACAAGTATCGTTATGAGCGATGATCAAAAATATAGTGAATGCAAACAAAAAAGCATGCTGACACAAAAATTACGGTGTGTTCCTATCCAACTTTTCACCAAATCTGGGCTCTGTGAGACTTCTGCCTTTTGCCCAAAGTCAAAATGACCATCAAGCAAAAATCTTTTGAATTCATTTGCAACATCAAAGCATCCAGAACAGAGGAACTAAAGACAAGAAAGAGGAGTTTCAAAACTGCTTCATAAAATGTCAAGAAGATAAATGGGTTTGAAGTGAGGGGTAGTATATTGAGGGTGATTAATGGCAATGTGTATTTTACTATAATAAATATTTTTAAGAATTTAAATATTCACCATATTTTTAGATGACTCCTTGTACTTTGCTCATTTTCAAACAAACATGGAGGGACTTTACATTTTATCAGAGTGAGGAATATGTAGGATTAGACCAACCATGCTGTGTTAGTTACTGTTCTCTCATTAACGAGACAAAATATCTGACATTCAAAGTTAAAGGGGAAAGATTTATTTGGCTTACAGGTTTTAAAGGTTTCAGTCTATAATTGACTTGCTGCAAAGCAAGGTATCAGAGGGGCAATAGTTCATAGCTGAAGAAGACAGAAAAAACAAGGAACATTAACAGCATCTTTCTACCCCTTTTATCTTATTCAGATAACTTAGGGTGGATAGAACTCACACCCTTAATCCACACACTTTAGATTCAGCCACCTCTGAAAAAGCATGAGGCTTTGAGGGGAACATCTAAACACAAGCCATAACACATGCCTACAAGTTATGAAAGATAAGAGGTACACCTGTGTCATCCTGAATGGTACATTAGGCTTATTTGAATCTATAGTTTTAATGTAATAAGTCAAAATGGGGACAGAATATCATAGACAAAATATCAAAGGAAGTGCTTAGTTTGCTTAACTTGAATTTGTTTCCATTACATTATAGTTTCTGCTTTATGGAAAATCAACATGCTTCACAGTTTTTTTTTAAATAAAATCATAGCTAAAAAAGGCCCAGACATGCAAGTACCACATCATATGAGGATAATTGTAGCATAAATAACTTTTGATGTTACATTTCAAAATATTTAAGAAATTTTAAATTTTGTGAAAAGCTCAATTACATGTCTTCCTTTGCATCATCTGTTTTTGGCAATATACCAATTGTGGTCATACATCTAATGCTTCTATATTTAATGGTTACTTTTGCAAAACTCTACTTTAATAAAAAAAAAAGAATGAAAAGAGGTAAGGTCCCTCTACTATCAGGAAACAAATTTACACCTTGCACAATAATTCATTTAAATATTATTCTTTATACTCTAATTTTAGGAAATATTTTAAAAAGAAAAAATTCATATTTATATTTAAAAAATAACAAATGGACACCTACATATTAATTTTTGAAACATAGTCAAATAAAGTCCAGGAGAATTTTTTAACCTATTTAAAACTTTATATTCGATGTACACTTTGTTTAATTCTATGCCTTTTCTTGATACACAAGGAGACAAATTTTCTGCTTATAAATAAAATATCAGGATGTGAAGAGAAACTCCATTAAGGATATAATGATCCGCATATCTTCCTAAATTTTGTTTGATACTATAGATAATGTTTGTCATTGAAAATTATAGTTGATTAATAGGTGCTAGCAATACATAGCAACATATTGTAAAATATAGGAATATCTGGAAATTAGCATAACAAAAAGAAGCAACACTGAAAATTCTTACGTTTTGCCAAAAAATAAAAACAACATCTAACAGAGTTGATATCAAGAACATCGTAAGATTTGTGTCTTTACTTACTCTGATACAAGCTATTTATATTTGTATTTCTTGTATATTCTAGGGTATAGTAACCAAGTTGTACTAGAGATGATGTTGGTTAGAAAAGAAGGTGTTACATATAGCCCTACAAGCTCCAGGCAAAACAGTTCTATCCAATGAAAAATAAGAACTAATTTTTTTTTTGGTACTGGGGATCGGACTCAGGACCTTGCGCTTGTGAAGCAGGCACCGGAACCACTGAGCTAAATCCCCAGCAGAACTAATCATTACTGGTTATACTTGTATTGGCTATGCTAAATTGTATTTCAATCTGTAGAATATAAAATCATTTTAATAATAGAAATCAATGTAAAATTGTGTTAACATATATATTAGTATCTAATGAAAAGAGAATAAAATAAATTTACAGATTTATTTCAAAAGGCTTTGGGGTATAAATTTGTAAAATAAGTTTCAATACTTATCACCTAAAAATTTCAGGGGCCCCTTCTGTGTAAACTTAATCCCTTAAAATTCTCCATTCTTCTCTGGTTTCTTGGGTTGCTTTGAAATAGCTTCTAATTACATCTTGCCAAAAATGCCCAGTTAAACAAATATGATTATCTATAAGGTCATATCAGGGTTCATTGGATTCCATATGCGTTATCCCATTCTGCATATTATTTTTGTATATGATTTTTTGATAGCATCTATGAAGGAACCTTGTCTCCTGTTAAAAATAGAACTTTTTCCAATGAGCAAGCACAGGTGTTAAGTTGCCAATTAAAGTGAAGTAAACTGTCAAACGAAAAATTTTAATTATACTTTCTTACTTTTGACTTCATGTCTTTTCATTCTACAAGAGTCCCAACAACGTCAATTTAGGCAAGCTGCTCTAGGTGATTCCGCCTCAGAGCTCCCCGAGGAGTCTGCATTGCTCACCTGTTGTCAGGAATGTGGTCATAGCCATGCATGTTTATTGGGTTGTGGTTGTGACAAAATTAAACATTTACAACTCTTGTCAGCCCTAAGGTTTGTACTTCTGCCAGAAAGGAAAGAAAATATCACCCGACTGTATTCCTGCATGAGGAATGATTTCTCCAAACTAATAAAATGAGATGTAGTTTCATTTTTTTATGGAAAGTGTCATTTAAATACTTCTGACAAATTTTATTTCATAGAGAAATAAATCCTCACATGTAACAATACAACAGCAAGATTGAAATGTTCATTGCCAAGAAATGCCATGGTGATTTAACTGCTTTCTAAAGTAGAAGTGTTTTTTAAATATATTTAAAAAAACAACTTTTCTTCATAAAGTTTGCTGACATTTGGAAATAAGGTTATTAAAGAAAAAACTGTCAATTCAATTTTGTAATATTCACTTCTGTAAAAATTTTAAAAGAAAAGTAACAAATTAGTCATATTTACTTTCAGTTTGGAAGAAAAAGTTATCTTACAGTTCCTTAATTTTAAATTACATGCAAACATCCAAAGTTTCACATTTTAAAAGTATCATAGACAAATATATTTGTTTTATAATATGATTCCAACACATTTGCCTTATGCTCTATTATTACCTTACCCAAACTTATACAAAATGATTTGTGTTTATTTTAATAGCAATTTATAAGTAACCCAAAATATGATTTGAGCCCCTAAAATATAGAATTTTGTATTTTGAAGTTTTGTCTATTTCAGAAAGATAATGCCTAGTCTTCACTCAGTAATTGCCTATACATAGCAATGCTGCAAGCATAAATTTGATCTCTAGCTGACGTTCAATTTTATATCCCTAAAAGGTAAGAAACTGAATGTAAGGATTTGATATAGCTGCATAACATAGACAAGAAAATGAGGTGACATATTAAGCCATCATTCCCATTGAGGACTATATTGACACATTGCATTATTTTAATCTTAATTAAAATAATTGTACTTCATGTACACTTTCTTAGCCTTTAATTAACATAAGCTCTTCACATCTAAAGTGGCAGCATAATAATACATCCGTAATTTATAGTATAAATGGTGGCCCTAGGGAAAATGCATCACTATAATTCCCTTGATCTCTGCTGATGAGAATGCCAATCAAGCAGAGAATGAACAGGAAGAAAGATGGGATTTATACTTTTTAAAGTATTATGTTTTCTTTTTTACCATAATGCATATCAATTAATATTGAATAGCATGGTTTTTCAAATTCTGGTATGTGTATGGGTAGAATTCTTTCTTTTCTTTTAATGTGTGGTATATAGTGTCACAATTTCCAATTAGGTAAATCTGCAGGTGACAGTCAAGTGAGTTTAAACACTGCAGCTTATAATTCCAACTAAATAGTCTACAAGTAGTTAAAGACAACTGGATTGATGGCTGTGGTGGACAATAATAGGTTTCTTCAGACTTACAACTAATGTTAATTTTCTTCCATTCCATGAATATCATTATTCAGTCCTTACTTGATGATCTGCATTTTCGTAAGGCATCAGTGGGGCAGATAATTTAAAATAACAGACATGCCCCTAAATCATTTATATGTAAACTTGGAAACATTTATGATACTTAGATAAGGAAGGACTCACATTCTCAATTACTTCTTCATTTAGTTAAAAGTGTGATGTGAAGGGAATCAAAGATATTCAAGGTAAAATGGATATCCCAGCACTATGAATTCAGATCATGCATGTGTGGCTTCTCCTCAAAATATTCAGCTTGTTTCTGTAACTAAAATATCTTGTACCTGCTTTGCTTCTTTTTTATTATTTTCCTGATTTATCCTAACCTAAGATGAAATGCATGATTATAGCTAGGAACTCATGGTTCATATTTAAATAGTGTAGCAAATGTTCATCTGAACATTCTATGTGAAATAATTCATACAAAATATAACATCAAATTATGCATTCTTTAAAAAGCTTTATAATTGATTTTTGGTATCTAACAGCTGAACACTTTCAATAAAACCCTGAAATCAATATTGCACTTTGATTACTAAGTATAGGAATAGCTTACCTTGTCTCTTTTGTAAACTGTTATAAAATAGTTTATCTCTTTATGGAGTAGGGTTTTTTCCATTTTCCCTATGTTTTATGTTTTAGCTAAATAGCAGAAAATGACTACTAAATCAAAATATAACTTCACTTTTTTCCATTAATTCTTTCTGGGCAATACAAGAATGTGGATTTTATTTCTGGATCTAATTTTCTCTCTATGTTCATTTTACCCTATCATATTCCCCCTGGAGGTAGAAAGATTATTTGCTAGATACACTCTTTAGAAAAAGTTAGAAAATTTTTATTATATAGTTGTAAAAAGCTAATAAATAATTATGTGTAATGTCTGCAAAACATATATCTTGCAATCTAATTACTGCTTCATAAGCTAGGAAACCCATTTAAATATTATTCTCTTAGACTTTTGCTATGATCATCAATGGGGTTAATTTGATCAACCATAGTGCAATTTGTGAAGTTCAAGACTAGTCAGCACAAATTGTATTATCACTTATGTAATTAGTAGGATAATAAAATAAGTGTTATCATGAAATGTATAATTTTTTTACTAATTTCCTTCCCAATAATAATCTACACTCTCTGAAAATTTTATGCCTCCTGAAATATTGTGAATCATATCTAAAATGCTTTTGGTTAAATAGTAAAAGTTTTGGAATATATATATATATATATATATATATATATATATATATATATATTTACAAACTGGTATTTAGCTATTGAATACCACTGTATGCTAATAGGGGAAAGTAGAAAGTAAAAAGGAATAGAAGGACACTTACACAGTATCTAGTCATTGGAGGAATTTTTTCTGAGTCATCAAAAGTGCAGGCCACTTAACTCTTTTCTGAATCATCTAGTGATGAAGCTGCACAGTTTGTAATAGCTAAATCCTGGAAACAGTCCAAATGCCCATCAACTGGCCATTGGATACAGAAGACGAGGGCTTTTTTTTTTTTTTAATGCAACGGGGTACTACTCTGCCATAAAGAAAGAGAAACTAGAGACATTTATAGCTAAATGGATGCACCTTGATGCCATACTCTGAAGTAAAATAAATAGGACACAGATGTGTAAATACTGAATTGTTTCTCTGGTGTGAGAAACTGAAAGTGTAAATGAAGACCAAAAGGTATAATAAATATTGTGAAATAGGAAGAAAATTTTCAAAGGGGAAGGGGAACTAAGGAGAGAGGGTCAGGGAAAGGAAAGAAGGGCAAGAAAAAATGAAAAAAGAAGGAAAAATGGAAACAAAGGTTATGTAAATAGGGAAGGGTAGAGGGGCTGAAGGAAGGGAAGAGGAATGGGAAAAAGCAAGAACCAAGATATGACATGTACAGGTACAAATTCCCAATGAAGAATGTGATCATAATGTATATCTAAAATGTACCAATAAACTTAATGAATAAAAAATACATAGTAATAAATAACTCTGACCAATTGTTCAATCCTTTCTTGGACAATTTGGACTCAGATTTACTTCCTCAGACTGATAAAAATCAGCTTCTCAGTAGCTTCTTCCTACTCATCTGGTCATATACTCCAAGAAATAAAATGAAATATTCCTCCAAACTCTACCTGCAAAATTTTCTTCCAGTATTTGAAGGTTGTTTTCAAAATGTTCTCTTTTTTAAGGTATATACCACCAGAATTCTTAGTACAAAGCATTTCCTCATGTTTCTAAGTGCTTTCTATAAAGATTTAGCTTTTCAAAATAGCCAGTGACTAAAGGCACCTGAGAGCCTCTTTCTCTTTGCTCTCAGCATTTGATTCCTTCAATTTCCTTAAGCTATACCTATTCATAAATCTCTTTACGGAACTGGATCCACTTTTGTATCACTTTTTTATTCTGGCATTTTCTATGAAATTTTGATAACAATGCCTTTTATCAAAAATTTATTAACATAAGAAAGCAGAGATTCCCCTTCAGATTTTCATTAATGCAATAATTTTGTTATATTTTTTTGCCATAGCATTGTTTTGTTTTACTATCTTTCAAATTCCATTTTTTCACTTATTCACAAAATTATCAAAAGATAATTTTTAAAACTATTTACAAGATTTTGGAGAATCATAGTTGTTTTTGTCACATTCATTAAAAATACTCCCTTAATATACATCCAAACCAAAGGTGAAGCAATTATTGCAAAGCATACATTTTTTCTTAAATAATTTCATACTAAGTAATAACTTGCTATTTTCAGAATATTTGCAATTCACTATTTTTATATTTTAAAATGTATAAAATCACCTCATGTGTAATTATTTGTCCTATAAATTTTCTTTCTTAATTTCTGTAAGAAATTCATTCAATTGTATTCATAATTATTTAACTAGATTCATAAATTCTTATTACACCCTGAGACGCAATTTCTCTGGCTGGTCTAAAAACATAAATAATATTCTAAGCATTTCAGAGTTGTCCCTGCCTCTCAAAACTAAGTTTAGTCTTTTCAAACAATTTTCCATACTACTTCTATCTTAAAATTCTAATTGATAGAATTGAAGTGAAAAAGGTTAGCAACTTTGACTTTTTTTCTGTTGCCCCCTCTTCTGCTACATGGACCTCTGAAATTTGTACTTATTCTTTCTATTTCAGGTGTCTTTTTTATTAAATTTCAAGACATTCAGAAATATGTAAGGCCACAGTATGCTTCCAATACCCACTAATGTTTTATAGACACTGTTATGAAATTACTTGTTTAAATTTTTTTATATCACAGAAGAATTTATTGTCTTTAGAATAAGGCTTATTTTTAGAGCCTTCCTTATGACTTGATCTAAATTCTTTTTAAAAATTCACCTATTTGTGTTGTTCAAAGCAAAGAATGAGTAGAACCAATATCCAGCAACTTTATTATTTAAAGTCAAAACAGTGAATGTTTCGAAAACATTCGTTTTGCCATTGAATACCATCAGTGTTACTATTTCAGGAATCGTTTATGTACATGTGTGTCTGCAGAAGAAAGCAGCACGGTTTCCATCAGAACAACAAGCATTCCCAAAGACATATGAGTGTGAAATATTTATATGTATAAGCAAGCTCAAAGCATTTTATGTACTTTTTCAAAGAGTTTAAGAAAGAATTGGGAGAAAAACAAATTGTTCGCAATCATTTCTTTTGCTGGAATGGAAAAGTAGTAGTGAGTACTAAAGGATTTTAATTTTTATGATTACATAATGAGACAAAGAACTTTCATTCAAGTGAAAAAATGATTAAAGAAAAAATCTATTTTAAAGAATTCATTTAAATTTTAAGATATTACAAAAGCAAAAATAGCTTATTTTATTTTATTTTTTTCCTTAAATTCTTTTATTGGTACATTTTAGGTATACAATACATTTAAATTTATCATTGGGAACTTGTACCTTTACATGATATATTTTGGTTCTTATTTTTTCCACATTTCCTGTCCTCCCTTCACCCCCTACACCCTTCCCTATTTACAAACACTTTGTTTCCATTTTTTCCTTTTGTCATAATTTTTCCTTTCCCTTCTTTACTTTCCCCTACTCATCCCACTTCCCCTACTCCTTTGGACCTTTTCTTCATATTTGAAATCGTCAAGTATTCATTGTAATTATTATTTAGACTTTCAGTTTCTCACATCATAGAAACTATTCATATTTACACATGTGTGTCCTATTTATTTCACTTAAGAGTATGGCCTCAATATGCCTCCATTTAGCTGTAAATGTCTCTAGTTTCTCGTTCTTTATGGCTGAGTAGTACTCCATTTTATTAAAAAAAAAAAAAAAAACACACACATCTTCTTTATCCAGTTTCCAGTTGATACACACTTGGGCCTTTTCCAAGCTTTCACTATTACAAACTGTGCCGCTATAAACATGGGTACGCATATATTGCTGTGGTATGATTCTTTTAATTCTTTTGGGAAGATACCCAGCAGGGGAAAGCTGGGTCAAATGGGACATATAAAAAACTAAAAAAATCAGACCCCCCAAATTTGAAGACTCAATTCCAAAACGGGCTTCTGAAATGACCAGACATTTCTCAGACAAAGAAGTAAAAGCAGGAAATAAACATATGAAAAAACGTATAACACCACTGGTCTTTCAAGAGATGCAGATGAAAACAACACTGAGATTCCTCCTCACCCCAGAAAGAATGGCTGCTGTCAAGAAATCAACCAATAATAAATGTTGGTGGGGTTGTGAGGAGAAAGGAACCCTTCTCCATGGCTGATGGGGGTGCAGACTGGTGCAACCACTATGGAAATCAGTATGGAGATACCTCAAGAATATCTCTATTCATTAAAAATTTTTTGTACTCCTAAACTAAATTCCTGGGCCATTTTCATGGCTAATCACAGAAAACTACAAAGTGACAAAAAATGTGAGCCCATTTATACATGTTTCTTGCTGATGGAGAACAAGTGGATACTCTGCCTTTTGTTTCAGGTCCAAACGACCATCTATTGAATGCTAAGCTTTTGGTAATTTTGTGAGGGAATTACTGTTGATTTCCCTGCTAAAATGTCTTGCAGGACTTGCATTAACATGCACTTTTGTGTTCCTATTTGCATGGTTGTGATGTCTCTTATGAAGAAAATATGTGTTAGATAAACTTCCTTTAGAGATGAGTTATATTGTTTTTGGTCATCAGTTCAATCAATACTATGGTAGGAAGAAATTGTTGATATGGATATCAGGCCACTCTGTATAATATAGTACATAATGAATGTATGCATAGTACTTGATAAAGCCATGATAAACCTGTGAAATGCCTAAATTTCTGGGTTCCTAAAAAAATCACAGAAGACAGCATTGCTATGGGGCAGAAAACCATTCATAACTAGACGTTTATTATAATAAATTAATTTATTATAATAAATTTTAAATGGACATTTTAAATGTCCATTACATAAACCAACTTTAAAGAGAAACACAGTCAAAACAAGGTCACAAATTGGTAGGCTAAGAAAAATATTGTGATTAGCAGTTTCACAGAAAATTATCGCTATATATTGCCAAGCAACAATGGTTAAATATACAATAATACAGTGTTCGTGGTAACTTGTATAACACATGTGTTCAATAAGTAAAAAAATGGTTAGTGATGGCCAACCTTCTGGACCTTTCAATGATAACAAGCAGCCTGCTTCAGCATGCATGCCATAGATTTGCCATCAATGTTCAGTTTTATTAACATTTTGAAAGTCCAATGTCACTTTAAAATATGCAATGTTAAAATATTGTTTTATTTGAAATTTAAGAATTTAAAAGTATTTTCATGTATATTAGATTCAAGAAACTAGATTTACATTGATTCAAATATGTGTGGCAACATAATATACTTACAAAACATTGATATACATAGAGCTAGTGAATATCAATTATGAATTCATAGAACTTCAACAGCATATTTTGACTGTAATGTGAACTATACCTACATTGTTAAACTATATCACTAATTTGAGAATTTTTTTTTTGCTTCATCCTAAAGCATCAAAACTCTAACAACAATTACAGTGAAAGAACAAAACATGCTGTTTTTTTTCTGTAAGTATATATTGTGATGGACAAAGTGTCAAAAATAATTACAAGGAATGATAGAATATTATCACAAGACATTCAATTCTTTAGTGAGATTCATCACCTGGCAATGTTTTGTTTTCTAGATGC
This sequence comes from Heterocephalus glaber, assembly GCF_053883595.1. Lineage (NCBI taxonomy): Eukaryota > Metazoa > Chordata > Mammalia > Rodentia > Bathyergidae > Heterocephalus > Heterocephalus glaber. Next base: position 38,033,085 of record NW_028258138.1, read on the forward strand.
TATGATTTTCAGTCTGTGGCGAAGAGGTCAAGTATTTAAGGATCTGCTACTGACTAAGCTGTTGTAAAATTCTCTTTGTAGATTTACTCGTTTTGAGACACAAATTGTCCCTGTTTTAAACTTCCATTATCATTGTACCTTGGCAATAAAATTCATTTCGTCTGTGTTTGCATCGGACAAAGATTTTCACTTATATATTCATATATTCTTAGTCTATTTATATTAATATTACTACATCATTGACTAACCTAGTATATAATAACTTAATTTTTTATTTTATATACCACAAATATGTATTTTAATGTTTTAATTATATTGTTCTAAAAAAGAGAATGAATTCTTTTGGTCTGAGCCCACATCTCTTTTTTGAATACTTTTGAGGAAAGAATACATGCTCTTTCCTAATGTCTATGATAGTAGTTATCTTATTGATGGAATATTCCTGAGTCTACTTAAAAACTCATAATTTTCAAATTCCTCTAGCAAGCAATAAAATCACGGTTGCTGGTTTTTCATAGTTTAAACTCTTTACCAAAGTCTCTATATTGACATAATGTAAATTAAATTGTGAAAAACTGGTAAAAAAATTTTTAGAAAACTATGTAAACTTACTGTTTTCAAAAAAGTGTTGCTTTCCAACTCAGCAACTTAGAAATATTTTCATTAAAGATTTACGTTGTGGGTTGAATTTTCAATTTGTTAGTAATTATATTTGTGAATAGTGTTATTTACTGCCAAAGGAAATATTTTGCATCCATATACTTTCCAATTAGCTTTTCCTAACATGAAAAATTTGGTGAGCAAAATTACATTGACTATCCAGTGTTTCTTGAAACTTTTTTTGAAGGGTGAGAGGAAAAATGCAGCATACTGATTCTCTCTTTTTTTTTTTTTTTGGTATGGGGGATCGAACTCAGAATCTTGCACTTTTGAGGCAGGCAGTGGAACCACTGAGCTAAATCCCCGGTCCTTGAATATTGACACTTCAGGAAGCATTCAGAATTTCTTTTCTAAGAAAAAAATAGCCAAAATTATATACTTCATCAATTCTAAATTTTCTAACCCCAAAGCTTAGCAGTGTTGGATTATAGATGATATTTTGTAGGTTAACTTAAGTTTCTCTTCCCTCAGATACATAAACTAATTCTGTGTCTTATAATTGGTGGTTTATTTATTTTGGGGAAAAAGTATTAATTTCTGACAAATTTTTGATAGGTGAGAGAGATATGTTATTTTTTGAGTTGATTGGAGATTTTCCTATTGTTGGGATTATATTTGCCATCCTGTCATTGAAATTGCTAGAGATCTTACTTTTCCAAAGATATTTTGCAATTAAGCCTACATTGAAAGTCAGTAATGAGTAATTCCTTTATGATGATTCCAACTTTAATATTGAAGACTTTAAAATGTGTAGAATCAATGAATATATTCATAATTTAGCTTTATAATTACTTTATAAAATATTTTATAATAGCAGCATTCACTGTTTTTCTCAACTTATCAAAATATACTAGTTTGAAGAAAGAAGAAGAAAAAAATCAAGGGCAGGTGTTATTAACCAACAGAAATATTTTTCTGGACATCATGGAGTTACAATTGAATCATGTGAATACTAAGCACTTTTAATACTATCAAAATGCAATGTGTATTAGGCACTTAAGGCGGGAAAACAACAGAGAGCAGAAAAGAAATAGATTGATGCCCCAGTCAACTCCAAATCTGCAAAGCTTGTCCTTCCTTGCAGCTCAGATTTCAAGAAATTTTTAATTAAAAAAAATATTTGGACACATAAACCAAAACCCGATATATAGTTTCTTACTTTCAAGTCTTCATAGAATCAAGTTTTAAGGATATGGTCAAAGCGAATACAGAGGATTTATAAAAATGCGGTGATTAGAACAACATAGCATCTATTTTACTTGTAAGGTTAATATTAAATGTGAATTGCTCAAAAAAGTTTGAAATCTTTCTTAAATGATGAGAAAAGAACTGAGCAGAATGAAAGTGATACTTTAGAATATATGTGTATGTCAATTTGATAGAGTGTAAACCATTCCCACCTATGACTCTGCCACCTATGAGTTGGAAAAACTCACATTTTTCACGAATCTTCACCAAATTTTCATAGAGATGAAATAGTACTGTAAAAACAGCAGGTATTCAATGAATATTTTGGGATGAGAGAGCAAAGAAGCATCAGAGTGTTGAAGCCTATGAATTTAAAAAAAAATTCATTGATGATGAGTTGGGAAAAATATATCAGTTATTTTATATATAAAAATATATCACATAACTGAAATTCAAATTATTATAAGAAAAATATATTAATATTTGTACTTTTTATATATTTGCATTTATTTTATTACTTTATTTAGCATAGCTATCAAAATACTTTTATATGTATATACACACATCCATCCATACACACACACACACACACACACACACACACACACAAACACATTCAATCTTTTTTTTTTTTTTGGTACTGGGCATCAAACTCGGGAGCTTGCAAGGCAGGCGGCAGAACCACTGAGCTAAATCCTGGGCCCCAGATTCATATATTTGATTAAATTGGCAGTGCTTTGCTGCCAATGCAAACATGTTCTTGAATGTGATGATGTTAATAATAAAAAATGTACATTTCATAAAAATAGTGTAAGTTTCCAATTCTCTAAAACATGTATGATGTTCCTTTTTTCTCTTTAAATAAAACATAATCTATATCTAAGGTAATGGACAAGAGTGTCATGAAGTTGACCAAAAATAGAGATGGTATTTCTTTAATCCTTAAAAGATGCAGGAAATACTACAAAAAGAGAAAATGAGAGAGAGATAAATCAGACTTCACAATTCAATAAACTACCCAGCAGAATGAAGCTTCACTGAACGTGGTTTCAAGCACAGGACACACATAGAGGTAGTAAATGTGTAGCTAAATTGAATGACAAGAAATATTATTGAGATATAACATGGCACATCCGAGCAGAGTTTATTTATTTTTTCTTCAGCAAGCTTTAATCCAAATAGTTTCCTTGTAATCAGTATGTCTCACCACCTTAGTGAGTGAAGTTCAGTATGTTGTGGATTTCAGGGCTCACAAAGGAAAACAAAATTGCTCAATTAGACTCTTGAGAAAGGCTTCATTTGTCATTGTGAATTACTTCGGTCATTGACTACTTTTAAGAAGGGAAAAAGGAAAAAGAGTATGGGATCACACTCTGTAAGCAGGCCAGAATAAACTAGCCATACGGGTTCATGTTGCCATATATATTGTAGAAAAAAAGGGAAAAGGAGAATAAAGAGCTTTGATTTCTGATAACTTAATTATCTGCCACTATCTGTTTGAAAGGGCTTTTAAACATGTCCCAAATGTCTACCAAATTTTCAGCTGGAGTGACAGCAGATTTTTAAGTATGGATAAAAATGCAGCAGTCTTTCTAGAATAAAACTCTGACAGACTATGATGAATTACCTTATTATAGTGACTCACATGACAAATGTACTTGATCAGTGTTTCTTCCTGGGAATATTTGAGCCTATCCAGAGGAAAAAAGTTGAAAGGAAATGAAAGCTATGTAGTAATCTTAAGTGTAATACATCAGCATTTCTATAAAAGTATTCAGGAAAATCTTATCAATTACTGTTTGTGTCAACAGAAACCTATTCTCTCCTGATATAACATGGATTTTTTGTGAAAATTTATTTAAGTGACTTTTAAAAAAGAGATCATACATCACAGAGAAATTTTTTGTGTGTTTTTTAAATATTGTCAGTTATCTAGTTTTAAAAAGATCTTCAGATATTCTCCCAGCACAAGATTTGGATAATAATGTAGCAAGACATAACTGTATGCCTACTATAAAGCTTTAGTTATTCAAATAATTTTTCTGTAAAAATGACAGTGGAAGAAATAGTGGACTTAGAAATAAAGCAGATTGTTGAGAATATTTACAGCAACAAATAATAAATTCCTTAAAAAGTTTAAAGAAAATCATTTTAATTTCTGGATTTTATTTTATCATTTTATTTCTGGATTTTCATAACTTTTTTTCTGCTGAAAAATATTCTCAGGAAATCAAAGATATCACCAAATTTGTTACATTTATTTTTATGTCACCATATAGAGACAGATTGCAAATATGTTTTTTGGATTTCATAATTTTAAATAAAATATGACACAACGCTAAGATTTTTTACCATTAATAGAAATTAACAGTAGAAGGCTAGATTTTGTTGTAGCCATTACCTAGAATTTGATGGTAAAATGATTTCATTGTTTTGTTTATTATTTTTCTTTATTTCATGGGACTATAATGTTAACTATATCATGCTGGCATCATTTTTTCTTTTCTCTTCAAAAACTATATTCTTTGGCTTTATGTTTATTTTATTGTTTAACAGTGTATTTATAGTTTAACTTATAATTATGGACATCCAGCATCAATTTCTATATTTCATCATAGTTCCTATTTGGATAATTGAACATAGTTGGGCCACATGATAAATAAGTAAGCAGATCTTTAATATTCTGCCACATTTTTCTTTAAAAAATGTGTGATATGTCCAGATGGTATATGGTGTAGGGTGATCTAACTATAAAACTGTCCCTACCACCTGGATGATACATATGCTCACTGAAGTTTAATTTTGGAAATACTATGTGTATAAACAATACAGCTAATGACCATGTTCTGGAGTATACAAAAACATACTCTTTACAGTATTTCACTAATTATTTTAAGGTATAGTATTTTCATGAAGAATGTGTTATATGTGAATATGAGCTAGACAGTAATTTTCAAACTGAAGACTGCAGTCCATAAGTGAGTCTTGCTAACAGCTGAGATGTTTATGACCTGCATTAAAAAAAGAAACTGAATAGGAAATATCATGAGTCACAGAATGATCATTGCATCATCAAACTTGTATTTTTATTATATATATACATGCACACAGTCATATCTACAAATGGGTTCACAGGGTCATATCCCACAGTGGCTTTCTTTAGTATGAGCTGCAGTCTATGACCGGAGGAAGCTGTGGCTCAGAATGGAATCAGTGACAAACATGGTCACAGGAAGAAAATGAGACAAACATAGGAAACCTTTAAGCAATTTCCCTCAGGAACTCCCTAGCACAGCCTGAAGAGTCTCTGAAAACTTCAGAGTACCCTCTAGTCAGATCAATTAAATAGTAAGCTCTTAGTGAGTATGAGATAATCGTAACATCTTTTGTTTTTATTTTCAGAGATTTTTTATGTGGTCAAGATATATAGTCAAGTCACAGAGTCTCTGCAATAGAGCAATAATCATGATGACTTGATTTGTTAAATTTTTCCTTTCTTTCGTGTCATCATTTTTGACAGTTGACATTGTAGGATTTGAGAATATTCACACATCTACAACCACAAATGAAAAAATTAAAGGGACACATCTTACCTAGTATAAAAACTGATTAAATTTTTCTTTCTCTTTTTAATTTTGTCTGTACATATTTGCTACACAAGAAGTTTATATTCATCTTAGGGAGTAGGTACATTTACATGACTCAGCTTGTTTCTTGTTTTGTAATACCAAATACCTTTTCCTTTCCCACTTACCTCCCTTCCTCTGTCACTAAATTCCCTTTCCACATTTTAATTATTATTTTGTTATTATTATTCTTACTTCTTTTTTTAAGATATATAAGTTTATATTCACTATGGTTTTTAGGTTCCTATACATGGCATAATTTAATTATTCTTACTTCACCTTTGCCCCACCCTGTCCTTTCAACTTCCCAGACCTCTTCCCATTTGCAAGAGCTCTAGCCACTTGCTTCCTTCTATCTAGACTTTATTTTGATCTTTGTGCTTTGCTTTAATCAAATGAGGGATAGCATATGATATTTAAGCTTCTGAGTATGATTTATTTCACTCATCTATTTTCCAGGTGTACAATTTTTCTACAAATGTCTCACAATTATCCTTCTTTATATGATTACGTGTTTTTACATATATAGTAACCATTACATTCTAAACTTACCAAATTTTTATGTATGCACTAGTAAGTGATAGGAATATCATAGAGATAAGTAGAGAAAGTGGAAGTATGGGAAACATTAAGTATGCAGGGATTGATTTTTCATACTCTTACAGCAAGTCATATGTTAGTACTAGTCAAATCACAATTAAAGATCTTTAATATATTTCTTTCAACTTTTTTTTTACTTTTATGATATTTTACACTTGTAATTTCATTTTTTCTCTTCAGAAGTTCACCTTTTTGCTTATGTCAATGCCAATAATGTTGATATTCTGTTCTATTTTACAGTAAAATGTATACAATATTTTACTTGATGTGATTAAAAATTAAAAATTTTATTGTAATGATTATGGACTTTCTAGCATTAGTCCATAGGTGTACACCATAGTAAGCTGTCCCTCTTGCATCTGTTCCTCATCATCACTATTTGGTACCTATTATCTTAAGTGTCTGTATCTAAAGTTCAGAGAGAAGAGTGGCATTTACTAAATGAATGAGTAGATGTGGACTTCAGTGGTTTTTTTTTTTTTTTTTTTTTTGCTCAGTGCTGCTTGTTTTGTTCTGCTTAATTTAGCTGTTCTTTAGCTTGTAACTCTCAAAGTCAGTGGAAAGTCAAATTCAGAGAACATCTAAATGATATAAACAAGTTTGACCAGGCCCACTGATGTGAGTAAGTTTGACATCTATTTGGAATATGTGAATAAGACTCTGTGTTATGCAACACTAACTTTTCAGGTTTGGTCCTGATCTTGTTCAGTAGCAGGTCAAAATTCAGCAGTACATTTTGAAATATGAAATAAACATTGCATAAATTTTTTAAAAATATGTTCAAAATTTGTACTGTAATTTGACAAAATTGTACAGATGCCTAATCTGCAGTCCTTTGGAATATTTTTAATTCATGTTAACTATATTTTTGTTAAAATATACTTCATGAAAGATGAAATATTGGCATAGTTCTTTCAGTTATTGCATGGTAATCCAGGGATTTTATTATAACAAAAGTTACTGTAGAATCAAATACTAAAAATGTTAAATATTCATAACAAAACAGACTCAAGCTCAGATATGATAACACTTAAACTTAAAATTTGCAGCACTTTGCTACGTAACAATTTATCCAAAACAAGGTTTGTAAATAGAAAACACATTAATCATCATAGTAAGATAAACATATGACTTTAAGACAAACATGCTAAATATAAATCAGATACAGTTGTAAGCTTATTTATGTCTGTGAAAAATATACATATTTACTTATTTTAAAACAGAGCTAGATGAGTAGGCTTTCTTATGATAAATTCTCCATATTCAAGCATTATTTCAATTTGCATGATTTGTTACTTCATAAATCTAGCTCTTCAGTTAGACAATAATCTTCAATAATAGGATCTTAGTCAACATATTATCCTTTCTGGTTCTAAACCCTCAAACGGTGGTTAAATGAGTGACTGAAAGAAATCCTTCAACAATACTATAGCGATGGATTTGTACATGTTAAAGGCATCTCATTATCTCAAAGTATGTACTAGAGAAAGTTAAGTATGTATATTCATGTCTCAGAGTAATTTAATTAATTTAAACTTACGATAACATCTTGGAATCCAATTATAAATAAAAATTTCTAGCTTTTTAAAAAAATTACTATTTACCTGAGTTATAAGAGTTATAGATATCTATTGAGTTTTTCTCTGGGTGTTCATTTTTGCTTAATTTTACACAGTAAAGTGCTTCATTATCAATAATAAAAGATTTCTCATATTTCTCAACATTTCTCATCATGAAAGACATTTGGAAATTATCTAATCCAACTATCTTCAATGTGTAGATCAGGAATAAAATAAAATACAAAGAGCTGAAACATTAATTTTGTATCCATGACCACTCCAGAAGCAGGTTTCCATGAGTTTATATTGGTCCTTATGTTATAACTCTTTGCCATTGATTAAATATTATTTCACCTGATAATCACATATCATGATTGTAGTCAGGAAAATAGAGCTGACTGTAGAAAGAGTTTGCTGATATATATATATATATATATATATATATATCATGTTTTAATGTCTATTCTAAGAAAAGGAAGACAGTTTTGTTGTACATAAGCAACTTTGTTAGGAAACCTTGCACAAGTGCAGATATTTTAAAAAGACAAAGCAACTTTCATCTTCTAGTTATTTGGAAATCAAACCCCAGGACTTACAGTGAATATAAACTTTAATTAGAGTAAAAAGGAAGAGATTTGGAGTAGAAAAAATTCAAAAATTAAAATTAAAATGGGAAATGAGTTAGGCTAGGAGATTGCTGTGTCATTAGAGACTATAAGACTAGTAGGAAAAATAGATGCACAATGAAAAACTCTTTGGTCTTGTTTTTAACTTATTAAGAGATGACTTAAATCCAGTATCCAGTAGTTGTGAACTTGAGAGATTTTAATACCTGAGTGCAAAATAGGAAAAGATTTGCCAAGCAGAGTGAAACGATTCTTTGGAAATAAGGAGTTTGATCTTAAAACAGTTATTTTGTGTGTGTGTGTGTGTTTGTGTGTGTGGTGTGTGTTTGTGTTGAGATGCGTGTGTTCACATTTAGCAGAAAGGACATGCTCCAGATGAATATCCAAAACAAAGATACATTATTTTTATTTATATATAACATTAAATATGTATATATATGCCACAAGATTGCTGTGAATATATTAAAACATATTTTAATTGATGGTTTCATAATTTTTGAGTGAGAGGAAAAAGAAGGCTGATATCCAAAGTAAAGTGAAACATCTGACTAAAAAAAATCGAGAACTGTATGACCCTATATCACTCTTCTGAATTTGTATTGTTTCTTCTTAAAATGTAAGGGCTGAATTAGAACATACCTCAATCTACATCTACAATAATGCATGAATGTACCTAGGCACCCAGAAATAAGTATGTGTTGATGGAGTATATATAAAAAAAACACTATCATGGGAAAATGGAAATAAACATGGACTATTGACACTGGTTTCCATAAGAGCCAGGCAGCAGAACATATTAGAGTCATAATCTCTAGTCGTATCACTGTTATCAGTCTGAACAATATTGAAACTTGTATCTTGGAACACTACTGTGGTTTGGTAAGGAAAGTGATACACTATTTACCTTTCTATATTGACCGCATTTCAAAAAACCAGGTATAGATACAATAGATGACAAGTTTACCAGATTCAAGTTATATTGAATGTTTTTAACTTTTTAGCTATATCTCATGTCTACAATATAAATTCAATAGTGGTTTTCATCAAGAAAGGCAATCATAGTCTGTACTGTATTAAAAGTAATCATTTTACAATGCCATATTTTACAGAAAGGCATTGTGAAATATGTAACAATAATAAATAACATCATAAATGAATCAAAATCTATCCACAAATAACCTTATGGTTTCAGACAATAGTCCTAAAAAGGGGCTAGACATTCAGGTAATATTAACATTAAAATACTTTATTCATGCAATGAAGCACTCCAAAAGATATTACTAGTTAAGTTATTATGAAACAATAAGAAAATCTTCTTATATTAAAATCTCTCAGTGTCAATCTGTCTATAATTATGGTAGCAATTTAGAATATGCCCTCTCACAAGAATCTAGGACACTCTACAAATAATATAAACAACAACAATCTGGGCTCACTGCCCAGATTATCTCTAATATGTATAATGGGGCAAAGAAGAAAATAAATACTTATAAGCACATCTGACTTCAGGAAGGGGAAAAAATGAAATAGTAATGGGTGAAAACCATGGTAGAAAATATACTGTCCATGAATTTCTTTTATAAAGAGCTATGTGCATCTAAGAATGCTTTTGTTTCTTTCTTTAGAATTCTATAGAAATCACTTTGAGATAAATACAAAGAGAAAAAAGGAAACTACCTATATTTATACCTTTTTGTATGCAGGAGAAATACTTTAGGAAACTGAAATTTACCTAAATTGTGCAAATCTTCATTAACCATGTTAATTGGAAAATCAACATATTCCAATTAGAAATTCTGCCTCTCAAAAGAGACATTATGTAAAATGAATTACATTTTTATTGGTAAATGGCAACTTAGAATTGTTCTATATGCCTAAACCTGCCAAAAAATTGCTCCTTAATGTCCTATTGATGTGATATCCAGTTTATTGAGCCACAAAAAGCTGTTTCTTTTTCCCAGATTTAATTTAAAAAGTTTAATGAAATTTTGATTTTTGAGCTTTATTAATTTTTTAAAAATTGCAATAACCAACCAAACAAAGCAACATATTCTATGTAGTCAATATTGAGCTCTTCTTAATTTTATAGGACAATAGTTCACTAATTTTTGTTTTTCTATGTAATTAGTTTAATTATTCTTTAATTTTTTCATTCTATGAAATCATATTGAGTATCTTCTATATATAATATTGTTAGCTATTTTAATCAAAAAATAAATATAACTTCTGATCTCATAACACTCAAAAACTAAAGGATGAAAACTTGAATCTAATTAGTGCTCATAAACTAGAGTACAAACCATTCAATATAAATACAGGTTCTTAAAGAGTATGCAATAATAAGCAGTGAATAATTTTAGCAATTGAATTATACTTGAATATAAATGTATTTATATTCATTTATAACCCTAATGGGGATATACTCATATTTTATATGCTACATACTTCAAATATTTAATCTCATGCTTCAGATGATATAACAACCACTGCTTAAATCTACATGTTAGACTGAGGATGTCTCTGTTGGCAGAGTACTTGCCTAGTACAGAGGAGGCCCTGAGTTCAATCCCTATCATTGAAAAACAAGGCAAAACAAAACAAAACGCACCTATGCACACATAGCTATCACAGGAAAGGACCAAGTTGGCTTTTATATTTGAGCTCCTTTCTTATGTTTGAAATGTTCTAAATAGTAATGTTCTCTAAAAAGATGGCAACAGTTTGTTTATTTCCCTTTTCTTCTTGGTTTTCTAATAATAAAATGCAAAAAGTAGCTTTCTTAGTTATGTCATAGACCTATAATTGTGCTTCTGATGCATAGATATCATAATAAATTAAACACTTCATTCCTGCTGAACATGATACTAAACAGACCTGCATTGTAAAATTTTTCAGGCATGTAATTGTGGATAGTACGGTTGATTCTGTAATGCAGGGAACAATGCATTTGCAGTAGGATGTTTCTAAGATCTTCTGGGAAGGAATGCAATCTAACCAAACATTTGTTGACATTTTTTATTTGATTCATCGTATGCTGGTGGCAGAAAAGAGCTGACAAAAATAGCTATCTTCAACTCAATAAAAATATACCTGCTGCCAAGGCATCTGAAAAGGTTCTTTCGCCTATGCAGTTTGGGAAACAACTTATTGCATTTGATTTTGTCACAACCATTAAGTTCTCTGGGGTGCAAAGGAAAATAGAGGTTGGAATGAGAATTGTGATTATCATTTACCCTATCTTATTTTGTCCACAGCAAACTTTGAAACAATATCCCTTTGAAACTAACAGCATGCTTTCTTTCTTTCTTTTTAGGTAAGCACATTAATCATTCCTGTAAAACCAGACTGCATCAGGTAAAACAAGAAAAAAGGGGTATATTAATCTTTCAGCAATGCTTAATATGTTAATACATATGAAATATATAATATGTAAATATATTTTAGAAGGAATAGTTAAAATCAAATTTCTTTTTGAAGGTAAAGACTGAAAATACCTGCAGAAAAATATCAGTATTCAGCTTTTTGTTCATTTTATTAGGTTATGAATATTATAAACTTGCAATATTTTAATCTCTGTATCATACAGGATTATTAAAATACTTACTACTAGGCACTTCTCACTTTTAAAATCTACTCTACCAGAATAGATTTTAAATACAAATCTATTTTATTACCAGTATGAAAATTAATATTTTTACAGCACATGTTGGATTTAAATATACATTAAAATACAATAGTTTTCAAATTCTAGAAAGTATTTCTTATACATGTTATTTTAAATGATTTGCAGTTCATAAACATCATGTATACAATGAAGAAAATGAATAATATTAGTTGATATTCATCATTCTGAAAATTAGTTATCAACATACATGGAATAAATTTATTTGGAAAATCAATTAATAATTTTCCTAGGAGTAATATGTTTAATTTGTAAAATTTATAATATCCTTTTCCCTATAATAAATCAATTCACAGTTAAATTTGCAATATTTGTGTTTATAATTGACGGAAAACGCCAAATTTCATCAGAGTTATGAGGGAACACAAGTTCTAAAAATTTCCAGAAATATATGTAAACTTAATGTATTCTAGGAAAATATTTGTTCTACTTCTAAAGTTTAGGGATGCTTACAATTTCTTTATGTTTACCTTCTTTGACTTTTGAGTGAGAGGCTAGAAGAATTCAAATTTATAAAAATATATTCTAGCTTGCCTTGTGCAGTAATCCAGGCATTTTTAGGGATACATAATCAAAATTATTAATTCCTTTTGAACAAAGCAACAAATTAGTGGTTACAGAACCTACATGGCTTTAGTACTCATGAAACCCTTACTGTGCTAGGAAGGGAGGTGGAAACTCATTATCTCAAAAAAGTACTTTTAATTAGAAAATGAGCCTTCGTGATTCATTTATAATGATTTGAAGGTAAATAATGTTCTAATTACTGTAGCAAGGGTGTTCTATTTTCTCCCAATGAACACTTGAACCTTCTCCTTAGTAAGTGGAGAGGATACATTTCATTTCATTGTATAATAATTGTGCTGAAAAGTATGATTTATTTTTCTAAATGTAATCATTTGATAGTAACTTTAAATTTAAAAATAAATGAGAATATGTTATAGTTAATTCTCTGTGGCCGAGGATTGGAGAAGGAAAATGGTTGTTTTGCTTTGGCTTTACTATCCTTTTCAGTTTCTTTACCTTTCAGTAATACGAAATATTGGAACTCTTTAAAACAGTGCTTGTGTTTTAATTAGAAACTAATATTTAACACATTATATTCATCCCTTTTTCCATTAACATGAACAAATATTTACAATTTGAGCAATTATGAGAAATATCACAAATATTTGGCACTTGAATGTTTCTTTGGAAAGGTTTAATGGTATTTGCTAGAGTCAGTTTGTAAATAGGTTTAAAAGTATATACTTAATTTATAAAATTATTTTGTTTCTAATCAAAACATGTTTTTAGTGAAAAGTTCAAAATTTTTGTGTATGTGTTCTACTTTTATAAGGAAGATGAATAAGTTTTAGAAAATATTCCAAAACTGCTCTATGAACTCAAAATAAAATAATTTGAACTTGTGTTTCATATTGTAAAACCTGAAATTGAAGTGATGAAGTAAATATTAAACATAAAGGATTTGTTTTTCAACATTTGCTGACAAATAATGTTTTAATTATCTATTAGTTTAGTAATCTGTTTAATTACAAAATAAGATATATAATTTAATCTTCTTTTGAGGACTATAAATCATGCCATGTATCAGGGTCCACTCTACTAAATAAATACTGTGGAAGCAAGAATTGTATGTATAGACACTTTTATCAAGAGAAGCAAAAAGGCAAATGAAAACAAAACAAAAAAAAACCCTCCCCAAAACAAAATAACTGTAATTATCTTGTATATTAGTTTATTTTATCACTTACCAGTTTGCTCTAAAAAGGTGTAGAAGATAAACCTCTTTAACATTAACTGTTATTTGAGTTGCAACTAATCGATGATTTACTTAATGTAATCATTCCAGACTATGTGATATATGTTCTTCATCCATTTGAAGCTATTGTTTGAATGTGAACCTCCAACCTCGACATTATGAATCTAAGATTGATAGTTATTTGATTTAGCAACATCTGTTGTTATTTGATGTACTCCAACCAGATGCTCTTCCTTGAAATTCAACATGCAATTTGATTTACTCTGATGACATGTAACCTTAGCAGATGAATACTACTGCTATTTAGGTACAAGAATTAGAATTAACAGTTGTATGTGTCTTTGTTCAAACAAATGTCTCTATACTGGGTCAAACATCATTAACTTTTATAAGGATGGCAATGAGCAAAGTCTTTGAATCACTTTCTTCATAAACTGATAGAGTTCTTTCATGTTTCAGGGCATCTAGAGTCATATTTTTCAATTAGCAATTCTTTATTTTAATGCTTTGGAGAATTAATGAAAACACAACAATATACATTATCAGAATGATGTTCTTCCCTACTTTTGTCATTGTATTTCAAACCTGTCACATTATGCAAAGAGTTATAATGAGAAAAATGCCCTGAGAAACAGACACTAGTGTTTATGTGATTCTCTATTCACGTTTTGTAATATGCTGCAACACAATAAAAGCCAACATAATTGTAACTGATCACATTGTTTCATGATTTATATGGTGACACACAGGGATTTAGGAAAAATCCAAGAGCGATCACACTGATTAGAGAATTCTGATAAAAGTTTTCTAGTCAGAAAAAAATACATAAATGAAAACTAAGTAAAAAATGTGTTTGGATTAGAAAGGATATAAAAATCACTGCATATCATAATAGAGATTATATATGTTATAATTGTAAAAAAAGAACTTGATGTCCTGTGACAAAATAAGCATCTGATTCTCCTTTTCTAAATGAGTCTCTTATTCAGTGTTAACAATCCAGTGATATCTTGTGACCTTTTCTATGCAAATATGAACAATTTGACGCTATCACAGTCTCTCATGCATTGCTCCTTAAAGGAACATTCTTAATTGCTTTTATAGTTTCAATTTTATTTTAACTTCCATTACCTATAATATCTTCTTTGAAGCTTGAAATTAACTTTTCTTTCTTTAACATTTTCCCCTTAATTTTGGTAAGCAATAATTTTACTTTTCCACCAAATTTCTGGGGAGTTTCATTCTGCATAGACATGATCATTCAATATGATAAAGTACATCTTGTCAGGTAAAAGGGCCGAAAACCAAGACCAGACCAGGCCACAACAAGCCTTTGTTAGGGGACTAGATCTGCCGGGCTGTCTCTGAACAAAGGAGAGGCAAAAGCAATATGGCCGGGGCAGGGAGTGTCTTTTATAGGGATTGGGGTGGGGCTTCTAGGGGCTGAGGCGGGGTTGAGTGAGGTAGTGACTAGGGAATGGAGGAGCCCGTGACATCACTAGATGGTAGGAGGTGAGCGAGTATTAGGTTACTCTCTAGGCGGGAACAGGGGCATGTTGGGAAGAAGGGTTTGTTCTTTGGTGGGAGCAACCATATTGGCATGACGTCACACGGGGGAGGGGGCAAGGCACTATAGGAAGAGGGCAGCTACTATACATAATAGTTGCTGAGGTAGTGGGAGAACTATCACATCTTGATTGCATTATTCTATTAATCACATTCATTGAAATAGGTTTGTATCTTCCTTGTCTACCAATATCATTCAAAGACATATAGTAGTGTCCTTTTGCATATGGAAGCAAAAATAATGGCATTATAATAATATAATTTACACCTTTAGATATTTATTTGGTTTCAAAGGTGTTTGTGCTATTCCACCTATTTTTTAATTAACTCAGTCCCTTCTTGATCAGCAGATAGATATGTATTAAGGGAAAGATCTAGAAATCTAAACTGTGTGCTCAGTTTATTCAGCTGATACTCTAAACAATAAGGTAACCAACTCCATTTAGGTGATAATTTGAAAGAGAGAGAATGAGATCAGTTAACAAAGCAAGGACCTTAACTTTTGAATTTTCTTTGTCTACCTAAGTGTTCCTTTGGGAACAGCCTGTGTATGCCATGCCTTCCTTAAAGTAAAATGTATTGTTCTTTAAATTGCTGCTATCATGGCTGGCTTCTGAGGCAATGACAATGCCTGGTTCCTTATTCTAAAAATAAAACAAGGTAATTCAGACTTTGTTTGTGTTCCTCCTGCTATAAAATGATGGCAGTTTCTGACACAAATTTGTCATTCTCATTATGGAAAGGAAATCAAATTTAATTATAATACCAGGTGACTAAGCACTTAAAGTTTCTAATAGGTAATTTTTATTCATTCCAAAGAAAATATAACAATATTCATGATCATCCCAGCTTCGTTGCCACATCCATCATACCTCTGAGGCTTTTATGTGAACAAGCAGTTATTGGTCAAATTTGGCAGATTACATTGACAGTTTCTATAGTTTCAATACTGTGTTCTATTGGGGGGGGGGTTCAATTTGTGCAGCACTTGGAAAATTTTTAGAAATAATGAATAATTTTGTGATTGCTATTCATCTATTCATTTATCAAGTTATTTTATAAAAAAGATCAATATCTGTATGCAAAATTTTATACAACAAAATATTGTGGAATTCCTCTATTAAAAATTATCTGCCTTGATTCCCTTATCTAGAAAGTCAATGTGATGTGTTAGGTTTATAGAAAGGAAAATAAATGGAAAATTACAATTTTAAAAAATATTTTTTCAGGGCTGGGGATTAAGCTCAGTGGTTCCACTGCCTCCCTTGTAAGCACAAGGTCCTGAATTCAATTCCTAGTACCAAAAATAAAAAATAAAAAATAAAAATAAAAATTATTTTTCAACGTCTCAGCCTGGTAAAGTTCCCTGTATTTTTACAATACAACCATTAATATCATATATTATTATTCTCAACAAGCAATATATTTTTATTCTCTTACAGAATAATTTTCTTACTTTTTTAGCTATAAATGGGATGTAATATGAAATTTGCTCTCAAAAATGTCATGACCTATTTGTATATTTTTATGTGTAAACAATAGAAGAAACATGGAAGAAGTGAAAGTGATTTTTAATGGGCAAGCATAATTTGTTTTAAAAATTGTACTTTCAAAATTGTTTATCTTTTAGCAGTCTATTTTAATAGTTTGACTATGGTAAATTTATAAGAGTAAATTAATAAATTAAATTTACATTATTTGTTGAATGCCACCTCACTTTGTATTTTACACAAACACATTTTTCTCCATTAGGTCTTTAACTCATATTGCACAATCCCCTTTCTATTATTCCTTTGAGGTTTTTCTCATTATTACTCATGCATAATGCTCTAAATATATTCATATATAGACAACTGTAGTGTTTTTGTTAGTCTAAGTAAGTTCAAAGGAATGAGTGTAGAATTCCCTTATAGGGTCACAACTATGGACATATAAGTAGTCTCTTTCAGAAAAAGAAAATTATGATCTTATGATTATTTTATTCAAATATTTACATGAATATTTCACTTTTATCTCTTTTTATTCACAAAATATTTTAAGGAGAGCTATATTATAATGTTCTTATTTCTACCACTTTTTCCAATTAGCTTTACTACTTTTGAAGCTATATTTGAAATGCATCTTTTATTTCTTATTTTTAAACACATATTACTAAAATGCTATGAATTATAAAAAAATTTGTTGCCAGATTCATCTCCCTGGTACTAAGTGCTGTTGTCAATGGGAATCTATTCCATTCATTCAATCTCAGATTAAAATAAAATTTCTTTGCTGCAGCCTAAATTATTCAGTTCTTTAGTATCGGGATATTTTATCACAAGGATATTACTGGAATTATATTTTTGTCATAATTCTAATAACATGATAACCAAGAATATGCATGACTTTAAAATCCAATTTTTAGACCTTTATTTTTTTCTTATAGCTGCAGAGTTATGCAGATGTTGTCATTGATGCTTTCCAAATACTTTTTCTACAATAAAAATTTTTTTCAAGACATCTAAATGTTTAAAATAATTTATGTCTTTCTATGAACTATTGCAAAGTATTCCCAGCCTTTAATGATTATCAAATTACAAAGTTACTGCCACATTTTATTTGCTATAACAGCACCCCATACCCAGCCACTAATATGTCTATCCAGTATCCTGTTGCTTCTGAAACAAAGCACCATGAACATTGGAAATCCACAAAAACATTCTGCCAGAATTATGGGGGCCAGCAATCTGAAATTAGTGTTGCTGGGCAACCTTGTGAGGTAATTTAGTGATCTACTTTCTTAATTAATCGATTCTCCTTCAGCAATGTGGGAATGAAAGCTATGGTTTAGAACAAGCCAATGTAAATTTATTCTTCCTCAAAATATCTAGAAAACTGAAATAAAATAGATACTTCAGGATAAGTTTCTGTATGATTGATTTCAGTTTGTACCTAGCATTGGATGCACTAGTTACATATCTTTACTATTTTCTTGTGGTTTTAGGCAAATCTATTACATAATTGTATTAAAAGTACTATAACAAATAACCTTTTAAGAAGCAAGTTTTTCTTCCCAACAGTACTAAAATCCATATATGACATCTTCCTGGATCTTTGCTAACTATATTTTGTATATTATCATCTACTATGTTATCATCTGTTTATGGCTATATGCTTTTCAGTGTAATTTGCATTTAAGTGCAATGATTTAGGCCATTCTCTTATGTTTGAATCTTTGTTTTCTGAAACAAAGCATTGTTTGAGATTTGATTAATACCTGCAAACCTGTGACTCCCCTTGAACACAATTCCTTTCTGTAAATGAGTATTTTCAAAATGAAATTAATTAAAAAATACAAAAGTAAGCAAAATGGATTTTTAAAGCTCCTTAATTATTGTTTAAATCACAATGGGGATTTAAGATAATAAATCTTTCTCAGAAACTTTTAAACCCTGTAGTTGATTTACATATTTAGTGAGTTTATAGAATTTATTCATACTTGACAGGTGAGAGAATCATAGGAGAGTTTAAGAGAATTATGGAAAGTCACTGAAAATCAGAAAGGGTAGGAAGAATAGAAAAATTAAACGGATCTTTCTATCTTTTCTTTCTTCCTTCCTTCCTTCCTTCCTTTCTTTCTTTTTTGCAAAATGTTATTAAAGATGAGAAAAGAAACACTCTCTACCGAGAGAGTTTAGGCCAAGTAAAAGTAGGAAAAGAAGTACATCCTACAGCACGAGGGTCGGACTTTCTGTCTCTTCTGTGTTCTTGGGCAGCGACACTCGGAAGCTGGAAATGATTACTGCACTGAGCCACTCTTTCTGTTGGAATTCTCAGCTTTTCCTGAGAAATGTGAATCTAGAAGTGCAGTAACCACTGTTTCTGCTACCACCTGATTTCCACAGTGCTCTGAGTGAATGTTTCTGGGCTTTGAAAATAAATCTCCTTTGTTAAAGACATTGTTTTTTCATGTCTCCTTTGAACTTTTGCAGATTTCTTACTTCATCCTATTAATTTAACTGCTTCTTACTTAACGATTCTGTTCATTCATTCAGAACTACAGTCTCTTATGTGATAGGCATCTATGTTGGCATTTGTGCCCTTCTCTGCCTTGATCCTCCCTTTGCCTTGCCTGGTTATGTATTAATTTAAATAACAATAAATACATAATATCTCAGAAAATAATTATTTTCTTTATTGATACTAATTGCTCTATATTTTAGTTGTATTTGAATCCAGTTGGTTAAATAACATTTGTAAAAATGTTTCAGTTTATGCCACAATGCATATACAAGGCAAATGAAACTTTATAGCTATTTCTTAATAGCATAGAGGTAATTCCTTAAGACAAGCTTCAAAACTTAATATTGACCCAAAATATAGTTTACTGAATACTTAAACTTAAATCCATATCTTCGTTCATTTTTATTGTTAGGATTCTGAATAAGTCTGGACAATGTTGTTCAGAGAATCAAGATTTTAGACCATATAAATTTACTGTCATTGGATCCCATTCTGTTGCATCTCTGTTGTTTATCAAGAGATCAAGAAGCTCATGAGTTTGCTACTTATGGTGGGAATAATGAACAAAGACTCTGTCCTAAATTTTAAATTCGGAAGAGGCAAGTATTCAGATATCCAGATTCAAGGAATTCAGGTTTAGGAAGGGTCAGAGACACAGGAGGATAGGACCCGAAAACCAAAACTCAGGGATATTTAGGGAAGGAGAAGGAAAGAAAAACACATATATCTTGACAATTTAGTACGGGAAATCAAAGAACCAGTGTGAGATATTAAAGCCTAGATACTATCATGAAATAGTACAATATGATTTGTAATCTGCTTATCCCAGGAAAGCAAGGGAAACAGAGAAGAATAATACATAAGCATCTCTTCTAAGGAGATCTCCACACATTCATTACATTAAATTCTCATTTGCATGCATACATCCCGCACACTGTAAACTACTTCAGTGAGGCCAGCATAGGTGTAAGGGCAGATTTGCATACCTTTTGATTTATTTCTCACACTAGAAGTAGAGTAACTCAGAAATAGAAAACCTCCTTTGTATAATAAATAACAAGGCATATTTTCATTTCATATTCAATTATACAGGAACAAAAACAGCCTCATGGAGGAAATTTGATTTAGATGTGTCTAGATGGGCTTCTGAGATTCATCACTTGTGCCTGAGCTAGGGCAGGATCCAAGAGTTATGTGTTTCTTTCCTTTTGCTATGAAAAGGGGGAGTCAAACATAATACAGGGTAATTTGAACATGAAAATATAATTCCGCAGATAATGTTTGGGTATTTATAAAGCAATCAGTAAAATGTAGATTCAAAATGTTTAGCTGTACATTAACTCTAACACACACACATACACACATACTCATGCACACACACACATGCACACATTTCCACTGGCAAGGAGGACTCCTTTTCTGTGAGACAATTAAGTGCTCACCTATCTGAAATGTTTCCTATAGCTTCAGTTGCAACTATCCTTAGTAAAGGAAATAACATAACAATTTGAGTAAGTCTCAGTCAAGTTTACAAAAAAACTAATTTTATTCTATTTTTTTATTGAAAAAGTAGCAGTTGAGCATAGGAAATTATTGAGTCTAGCATGTGTTACTACGGAGAGGGATAATAGAAGAGATAAATAAAATTTTGTTGAACACTTGTAAATAGAAAATGAGCAATTCTGCATATCTTGGTTTTAAAAATCAAAATATTACTTACTGTTAATGAGATATAAATTTAATATATTTTAATTACTTGAGTCATATTATTTGAGGCGGCTATTCATTCATGAATACCAAAATGTACATATACATTCAGATTATACAGGAATCAGAAAATACTATAAAGATCATTCACAAGAAACTATAATCGATATATTTACAATCAACTAGAAATATATTTTCTTTATGAGTTACCATACCCAAAATAAATTGATTAGTATTGGGTTG
Source organism: Heterocephalus glaber (assembly GCF_053883595.1). Lineage (NCBI taxonomy): Eukaryota > Metazoa > Chordata > Mammalia > Rodentia > Bathyergidae > Heterocephalus > Heterocephalus glaber. Next base: position 38,054,306 of record NW_028258138.1, read on the forward strand.
ATTTTATGATGCTTCTCAAAAAGACAGCTTTTTGATTCATTGATTTTCTTGGTTTTTATCTTACTGTTTTCTACTCTGGTATGTATTATTTGATTCACTTATTAGTTTCTTCACATTTTTTTTAGTTTCTTAATATAAAATTTGTCACTGATTGGAAACTTTCTTGTCTACTATAGGTACAAAAAGCATAATTTCCCACTTGAATTCTGCTTCAGTGACACCTCACATTTATATTGTTTTTCATTCAGTTATTTAAAAGTGTTTTTGGTTTCTAATATTTGGTAATCATTAATGAAACATTTTAATATTAATTTCTAATTTAATTTCATTCTTTAAATAATATATTTTATATTACAATCTTTTCTATTATTTGAGTTTTTTTGTTTGGCCTAGGATATGTTCTATATTGGTAAATATTTTACGCATACTAGGGAAGATTGTATAATCTGCTTTTGTTGAATGGAATGTTCCAAAAATATCAACTGGCTTAACTTAGTTGAAAGAGCTTTTCAAATCTACATCTTTTCTGATGATATGTCAAGTTAATCAAGTACAAAAAAAGCAATTTTGAAATCTCAGGCAAAAATTATGGATTTTTCTCCCCATTTTGTAGTTCTATAAATTTTTGACTCATCTGTTTCAACATGATTTATTATATGCAAAAATTATTTGCTTCTAATGAACTGAAAGATTAATCATTAGAAAATTATAATTTTTACTCCTGATAATATTTATTACTTGGAAATCTACTTTGCCTAATAGTAATATAGTCAATTCAAGTTGATTTCTGTCTCTTTAAATAAAGTTTTACATTTTAGATTCATGGAAAAATTCAGAGATAGTAAGTAAAGTCCTAATCTACCCCATAGCCAATACCACATGGAATTTATTCTTTAGGTCTCCTTTGATTCTTTAGTTTTATTATGTTACCAAGCTGCATTTTATTTTGTTATTTTACTTTTATTTGTGTCTATATGTTCCAAGTATGTGTTTTGTAAGCATCAGTATAGATAAATATACAGGTTTTTGTTCAATCAAAAACCTTCTCCTTTTACATGGGGGCAATGTTTGACTTTTAATCATTCTTTTTAAATGTGATTATTGAATTGGATAAGTTTACCATCTTCTTATCTGCTTTCTATTAATTTATTCCATGTTCACTTTTTCCTTCAGTCTCATTTTTTTTAAATTGGATGTTTTTATGATTCCTCTTTTCTCTTTGAGTTTATTATTGATACTGCATATCTATTGAAATAGTTGTGTCAGGGTTTACAGTTTACATCTTTAACTTATCACACTGTACTTTCAAACGACATTCTAGCTCTCTCCATAGAGAACACGAATCTTACAGACACATACTTCTATTTCTTCTCTCTTAACATTTGTGTTATTATTGCCATAAATTTACTTCACACATTTATTAACTTCATACTATATTGTTATTTTTGTTCAAAAACAGTTTTCTCTCAGGCACTCTGTTTTGAGAACTGTAACCACCTTGGGAATTAGCCATACTGATCCTGCATCTCCCATCCCTGCAGTAGAACATGGAAATTCTCTCAGTACAGAGAACTAGAATATCTTAAGGCTGACTTCATTTGTCATCCATCTTTTGGTTCTCACTGTCCTTTATTTCCCAAGATAAGATGCTTTGAAAGGCAATATTTCATATATTTTTTTCCATTGGAAAGGCAAAATAAATTAAGAGTAGATCTCTATGTAAATACCGGTTCTTTTTGAATATTCTAGGAAAATTGTGACCTCATAGGAAAATATCAAAGTTATGTGTGCATGCACAGACATATACACAAAGTCAGTTTCTTAGCTGAAATCTCAAGCCTCTTTACACTAGCAATTATGAAGCTGATTTAAAACAAAATACATCTTTAATTCTATTTAGCAATGCGATATCACAAAAGAACACTGGACTTGGAGTCTGATGACCTGGATTAAAATCCAGACATGTATCTCTGTGACTCTGAAAAAATATATAGCCTACTTGAGACTCATTTTCCATATGAAAACTGAATTACTAATCCCAAATAAATCTAGGATTATATTGAAAACCCAATCACAAAACACAGCATGTGGTTCATACTAAGTCCTCTAAAATGCTTGATTCATTCTTTATTAAAATAAGTTTGATTCCATATCAATTTACATAAACTTGAATGTTCAATATGTGCAAGACTTCAACATCTATTATAACTTACCCTCTTGTAAAAATACACTATTAGCCACCTCTTATAGCTAAGGAAACTAAATCTCCATAAAAATAGATAATCATGGCTTAATTTACAGCTATAGAATTTGAATCCATTTCAGTTTAAACCCATAAATTTTGCTGTAGAGTTTAAGGCTCCTTTTCATAAAACAATATCTATGAATATTTAATTTTTAGAGATACATGTAGATTATCAGGTCTTTAAAATACACTACACTGACTGTGGAATCTATAGTTATGTATGGCTATTTCCATAAACTTTACTTCATAATACATATGCAAAATGCTTTTCTAAGTAGACTTAATTTCATACATAAATTAATATAATTATTATTATTTCCTTTAAGACAGTATTTTTGACTATGATACTCTCAAAAGGCACTTAGCTATGAATGAAAAAAATAACAAAATGCATACCATGAGAAAATAGCTGTCACTTTTTTACTTTGTGAGTCAGCATATTTTGGGTGTTCTTTAGGGTGTGACATACATTTCTGTCACGCATGCTACAAGTTGACAATGTCAACAAAAATCAGCATTTCAGAGTCTTGTAAGTGTCATAACCACTTTTACAATCACCTGCTACTATTTTATGGTAATATTTAAAATGTTTTACATTAGCAGCCCTTCGAATCATTGTAGTTAGGATTACATTTTTTCCTCCCAAATAGTAGCATTTTATGCTCTTTCAATGTGACCTTTTCTTTTAGTCTGTTTTGAGGTGATCTCCTTTTCTGTTAAATATTCTTTGATAAAAATGTTTTAACAGTACATTCTTTTTATATAATTTTCAAAACTTGGTTTCTTAGACTGATCTATCTTCTCTGTGCACTTAGAGATAGCCATCACTTATGCCACACTCTCAAGTCAAATATATCCAACTTTGTGTCACCTTAAGGCTTTTACAGTTTTCCATTGACCAAGGTCTGAGGAGTCAGTATCGATGCTTTCTCATGTTACTCTCCAGCTTTCACCTTCCTTTTGTAATTATTACAGATGCCCAAAGTGGCATCCATCAGTTTGCATGTGTGGTTTTCTGAGGAGAAAAATCCTACAGTATATTAGTCCTAGAGTAACAGTGGGGAAACTTGAGCACATACTTTCACACATATGCAAGTATATCTTGATGTTTCTCGCTTTTATAGCTTAGTAGTTATAAGCTCAAAATCTGGAGTAAGGCTCCTGGGTTAAAATCTCAACTCTTTTCATCAATATATGTATGACATCTAACAAGCTCCTCAAACTCTTCGTGTTTCAATCTTCTTACTAATAAAATAGAGGTAGTTACTACCCTAAACTTTGTGTTAATAAGTTTAGAAGAGGATTTGACATGTACTATTTATTATGTAAAAGTTAACAGTGACTACTGCTCTATTTGATCCTAATATTATTGCTATTATGATGACTATAATTGTTGTAATATTGGTTCAATAGTGATTCATTGGGCAAAACATTCCAGATACAAAATATTGATTTGTTGACCTCTTTTTCATTTACCTCTCCCACAGAGACCTCAGATGTCTTCCTCATTCTTACAACAGTTTTATTCTACTTTATTACATTTTATTCTCAGAGAAAACAAAACAAGCAAAACCAATAAATATATATTTATTTTCAAAATATTTCTGCATTGTAATGAAAAGGTGTGAACTGAAATAGCTTTATTAAGTTTTGAGCTACCGAACTTTACTTAGATCGTGTTATTTAATTGTCTGACACGTTGTCAAGAAAGAATTATTCAAATAGTTTATAAATGAAAATAATATTTTAAAGTGGGAACAATGTGAATAAGTTAAATTATGAGGTAAAAGTTAGTAATGAACATCAAGCTTGGTCTCTTCTGTTTCTGCAGATAGAGATACGATGTCTTAAATCCAATCCTAAAATTTCTATTTGAGTTAAACACTCCTTAGTCAGACGGAAAGGTATTCTGAGCAGCTAGTCTTTGGATCACTTCTAAATATATCTGGACCTTCTGGTTGAAGTGGACAACCTAGTTCTTGTCTTTCCCAAGCGTAAAATAGGTAAGAAATAAATAAAATGCCCTTCGAGCACACATACTTCTCTTTGGGCCAGAGCAAAGAGAGCTACCACTCTTGTTTTATCACCTCTAGATTCATTCAGCAAACAGTTTAAGTAGTTAATATCTGATTTAGGTCAAAGTATGTTACTGTTTTAGTATGAAAGTCACATATATGAGACCCTAGTTAGAACAGTAAAATTTTAAAAAAGACATAGATTTGGAAAGGGGAAGAAGAAAGGAATTAAGAAGTGTTATGTACACATACCAACTCCACACAGGGAATGTAAACATATGTACTGCAAACACGCACTAATACAAATTAAAATTTCAAAAAGCATAAATTGCATACACTTGGATCATCTTGACCTCTTTTTCAAACTTTTCAATGGTTACCGCTGCAGATGGTTACCACATGTCCCCTTGGTTTCCCAGAACCATTGCTGCACTCACTGCATCCCATATACAGCCTCTCAGCCTTATTCTGCTCTTCTATGCACTGGGCATTCTGGGTGAACCACAGAGGTGTTATCTTGGGTATTCTATATGCTCCCTGGTCCCTTCTTCTCTGGCATTACTCTGTTTCTCAAACCAAGAAGCTTGATGGTACCATGTCTTTCCACCATGTTCTTTCTGCCTTAAAGCCATGGACTGAAACTGTGAGCCAAATACACCTCTCTTCCTTTAAGTTGTAAATGTTGGGTAATCTGTCCCAATAACAAGGAAGTTGATGAATATAGTCCTTCTACTTATGACATTCAGACCTACTCTAATTCATTCATCTCTAGATCCCTGCTCAGATATTACTTCCTAGAAATCCTATTTTTGAACTTCAATATCTTATAATCGAACATCATATAATCATATAATCTTATATCACTTTCTGTTTTTCCTGTCAACACTTTTTTTCACATTTATCAAAATATGTAATTACTCATTTAATTGCACTTATTTGTGTAATGAGTTTTTCCTGACTGTCAGGGAACATGTATTTCTTGTTTACCATTATATTCTTAACACCTGACAGAGTATGACACAGAGAATATACCTAATAAATAATTATTAATGAGTAAATGCATGAGTAATAGATACTATCTTAGCAATTAAAATTATGCGTTTCCTAGTCAAATTGACATGTTTAAAAAAAACAAAATGAAAGAATCTCATTATATGTGATCTCAGGATAGTTCTTTAACATTGTTGAAACTCAGATTTCTAGTTCATAATTTGAGCATAAACATATGTCCCTTCCTCAGGGCATTTGAAAATAAAGTATACTAAATCTTTGATTCAGTATGTAGTGCTTTTCTTCTCTTTTCTTTCAGTACTTAACACTAAGTTTCACATGTGAACTCTATTCCCTGGATATCCTTTACCTAAAATTATAATTGACTTTTAAAAGCAGATTTTCAGGTTTTTTTCTGATTGATCATTATTCTGATTCATTTCTCTTTTTTCTTGCATGCTTATTGCTAAATGTGTTGTTAATTTCTTGATTTCAGCAAATTGTGGAGTGATTATAATAGTTTTCACTTATCTCTGAAGATGAGATTCAGGGAGACATAATGAAACATCTTTGGGTTGTAGTAGTGGTTGCTTCTCCTTTAAGCACCTTATTTTTTTTTGTTTTGTTTTGGCAGTCTGAAAACTGATAACCTATTTGGAGATGGTAGCTTTTATGGTCTCAGGACCACTCGAAGAGTGATTATAAAGGCCTAAACGAAGATTGTGAAACAAAACAAACTAGCATCAGTTTGAGTCAGAGGAATATTTTTACTTTAAGTAAGTGTTAACAGAAGAGTATAGACACCTTCCTCCTAGTATGCTTATTTGCAAATCTCTGGATGTCCCAATTTCTGTTTTCTTGTTGCTTCCTCTTAAAATGTCATGTCCAAGTATAAGGGTAGCTAGAAAAATTCATACCCTTTGTCAGAAAGTCATTTTTTTCTCCTCAAATCCTAAAATATATCCATAATCTATAGATAGAGAAAATAGTAAGGTAATCTACAAATAAAGAAAATTATATATGGGATGAAATAAAGTAAGTATTCTCAACATAAATAATTCCTTTAAATGTCTGCAATTATTATCATTTCATTGGTTTTTAAATTTTCAAGATTATGTTTTAATATTTTATAAATGATAAGAATAAAAGTGGGTAGTAACATAAGCAGTGTTTTGATGTTGATAATGAAGAAACTGCCAGCATTATTTTTCTTACTCAGGCTGAAATAATTTAATGCACTTGTTACTGTTGGCTTGAAATTATGAGACTGAGAAAAACACTATCTTTAGAAGCAGAGTTTTGCCATGCCTGTCCCTTAAAGCAAATTTTTTATCTTTTGTTCTTTCCTTAAACTGTGAAGTGCATTTCAGAGATTATTTGAATTTTAAATAAATACTCTGCTACAGTAAATCACTATTTGTGAACACAAACTAGTTATCCCCATTCCGGTGCATTTTCCCACATTTATAAACTTTTCCCTATGTAAAGACTATTTTATGATTTTGAAAATGGAAGTATCTAGGGTTGGTAGCACATGGTAAGAGAAACTGAACTTTGGTTGTCCTTCAAGCAATATTACAGCCTTAAAAAAAAAAATCACAACAAAGCTAATTGTTTTATTGCATGTTGGCCATATCTAAATAAGCCACTTAGGCAATTTGGTCTATGCAATTTCCTTTATAAGCAAAGTGTGTATTTCCCGAAAGTGTAAAGATAGTTTTTTCTAATGCTAGAATCTTTAACGCATCAATGTGTTTAATAAATTTAATATATATACATGTATATGTATATACATATCTATCTATTTATCTATCTATATATATTAAATGAAGGGACAGGGGAAAGGAGGCATAGAAAATGAATTGAGATGTTATGTACATTTACCAACTCCCCATACTGAGTGTAATTATTATGTACTGCAAATATGCACTAATAAAAATAAAATAAAATGCTGTATTGACACCTAACTGAAAACAATTTTTTTTTCTTGGTACCGGGGATCGATCTCGGGTCCTTGTGGTTGCAAGGGAGGTGACAGAACCACTGAGCTAAATTCACGGCCCCTGAAAACTTTAAAAGATATTTCTCAGCAAGCATAGTACCAGCAAAACACAGATATTCTGAGATTTCATCAATTCAGGATACAAATGAAATTTTTGTTTGTACAAAATTAACCAAATGGCCAGTAGCATGAATCATATCATTGTTATTGGTTTGTTTTCAAACAGTTATGGTAATTTTAAGAAGTCTCCTAAATAATCCAACCTCATCCATCCAGGCAGAAACAGAATGAATAGTTCATTGAGGAATTATTACAGTGGAAGGTCACTCGTTATAAGCAAGGGTTAACATAGAAACAGAACAAGAAGCAGACGGTGAGGTTGATTTCTTTCCAGATCAGAAGCCATGTACCACAGATGCCATCTGGATGCCGGAAGTTAGTTTAAATTCTGGTCAATGCTTTTTATTTAATTGGGAATAAATCCTTAAAGTCCAGGACAAGCTGAAAACATTTTTTACACATAGGCTGGGAGTATCTCTTCAAATATCTTGTTACTATTGTAACATATTCAAGCCTATCATTTTAGAAATGCCACTGTCAAAGAAGCTAAGATTCAAAATGACATATTGCCGCTCAACCATAGGAAATATGAAGTCTCCATATTTACTCAGATGTGTACCATATGTTGATATTTTCCTTTTTGTATATTTTAGGGAAAAGTTCACCATGCACTTAGGAATATACTGAATTTGTTCTGTTTAAATAGTATTTACTGGAATTTGTGATGTCTGGCCTCCTTAATGAAATCCATTGCTTGGAATGTTAATGTTTCCCAAAATTCTTGTCATTTACTTTTTACTATCATATGGAACTCTCTATTACTGGATTGTTTAGTAGATTAGCAACTATTCCTATTTAAATTTAGATATAACTTAAAATTTAAGTTAAAATAAAATTTATTTTCATAGTCACACTAGCCATATTCTAAAGCCTTAATAGCCACAAGGAAATATAGGCTAATTTTATTGTCAGAGACAATTTTCTGGGACCATCTTTTTTAGGCTAGGTGTTAGTAAACTATAGCCCATTGGTCAAATTGGCCCCATTACCTGTTATTGTGAATGCAGACTGATTGCAACATAGCACTGCCCTTTTGTTGCAGAGCTAACAGTCACTGTTCTCATTCTGCAAAGGCAAAGTTGAGTACTTATAATAGATAGCAGTGTCTTCCCCAAAGGCTAAATTACTTAACATCTGGTCCACTGCAAAAATAAAAAAATAAAGACTATTATCTAAAGTGAATTTTTTTAGAGTGGGTAGCTCTTGAGCTTTATTTCTCATTGTTTTAATTTTTATGTAACTTATGTTTGGGGTAAATTTGTTTCAAGGTCCCTATCTTCTCTCTTGGACTTTCCTTATGGTGTGTGAGCTTCAAGTGCCTGTTCAGAACCAGAGAGGAAAATGGTTGCAATGAGTGGCTACTTTTGTGGTTGATATCAAATTGAAGTCATAAATTCTCTAGATGTAGGGATTGCTGAGTATTACAACAGTTAAGCCTGACATTACAGCCACGAAATGTATTATAAATCAGTTTGGAGTTGAGCATATTTACCAGCTTTTCCTTCATGTCAGTTTATAATATGTCATAAATGCATTTCACGATATTTCTCAGTAATTTGAAGTTCATTTTATATTTACAGATTAGATTGTACTTTATATGCAAATGGCTCATTATATTTTAGAAAAGCAGTATGTTAATTTGATTAATTTCTTACCTTATTTAAATCTTATGAAATGTCACCTGCCATTCAATCTATTCACCAGCTATAACAAAACAACAAACATTACAAATGACTGAAGTATTAAATTTCTCCTAATCTGAAGGCAGATATGACAGGATTCACTTTGTGCATGAATGAATACAAAGTATGTTAGAGATTTGGAACTCTGCTATCAATCCCTTCATGGCCCTAAATAATGAACTCTTTATAATAAAATGGTACCTCTAAAAGAAACACGTGGGGATGTTGATTTCACTTTCTGTCTGTTTTGCAGTAGTTCGTGAATTAGGCAATTTGTGTTTGCAATGCTGAGGTACACTATAAATAAAACATTCCTTTGCAAGTATCTTTGTGGCAACTCCTTGAATCTGACATGATGCTATCCCCTTTGAAGGAGTTTGTTTCTGCTTGTCATTGTCTCTGGTCATGGGGAATGATAAGGATAATTATGTTGTCTACCCCTGTGATACTTGGTACTGTTTGTCTCCCTGGTAGGATGCCATATTTCCTCTTTTCGAAGCAGCTTCCAATCCTTCTGTTAACTGACTTTTGGCTTTAGGAAAAGCGGAAATTTATAGCATGATACTGCAGGCAAGAATTTATTCCTGAAGTCACTGAAGGGAAATGAGCATTGTTGGTGGATAAAAACCATGCTTGAGCAGAGTAACCCAGTAGGATCAGGTGTCCATCACACACTGATTCTGTCTGCAGAAAAATGATCTTTTAGGGCAGTGCACTTGTGTCCTCATGCAGTCCTTGTGGCACAACAAGATAGCTTATTAAGAAAGTAAAACTTGATGACTCTTGCTTGTCCCAACAATTGCATGGAAATTATAGCATGTGAGAAAGAATTATAATGGTAGGGGAGTCTCAGACTTGTAGAAAGTCTAAAGGTCTTTAAAAAAAAAAGAAATATAAAGAACCGAAACAAAAATATTCTATATGTGACAGATGAGCTGATAAAACAGAAATACTAATTTAAAAGAAAATGATAAGAATATGAGAAATGTTCAAGGGAAGAGTAGTAAAAGGAAAGATTCAAATAACAAAGGAAAACATGTATCTCAGTTTCAAATTCAAAAAGAACACTGAATAGGCCAATAAAAAGATAGTGTAATCAATCATGCTAATGAGATTAACAAAGGCTTAGCAGATAAATATTTTTTTAAATCAATGTTTAAGGCTGGCCTTTTTGTCTATTTTTATTTGGTGTGATTTTTTCCTTCCAATTTTGGGTAAGAATCCTTATTTTTAACCGGTTAGATCAGGTTTTACAGAAGCTACTCATTCTGAGGTTGCTCTGCTTTACATTTTCTTTTCATTGGTTTGTTTAATGAAGAGCTTTTGTATGTTTTTCACTGAAAAACTGTGTTGACTCTCAGTAAAGTAGAAGTTCATAGACAGACATCTGGACATTCAGAGATTTGTTGTTTGCACATAAACGTAGGGGAAAGATTTTGTAAATATGAAGGACATGTATAGCCAGATTAGTAGAATATTATTAATGAGTTTAGACTACAGTATATATTTTAATTGATGTTTATAAATAGCTTTACTCCCTATGGTTTTGTAATATAACATTTACCAAATTTCTTTTTTGATGGAATTTACATATGGCACATCAGGATGATTAAAAGCCAGCAGTCTTTTCACAGCATGGTAAAAAAATAGGATTTGATTTATCTTCATGCCTCACCTACCACTTGCTGTGACTGTACTTTTGAAATTTTAATATTCTCATTTCCCATAAGGAGTTATGTAAAATATTATGTAAATAACTTTAACATTACTAAGAATTGTTTCTTGAGTCTTTATTTAATAAAATAGTTGCATGAGATAAAAGGTATGCTTTGTTCTCTGAAAGTGTAGTGTGTTCTCAAAGGATAATATGAGCCTTAAATTAAGCTGAATTATACCTATTCTACCATACTGGAATGTTGGAATCACTATTAATGTAACTTTAAAAAGTTAATTTAAAGTTTTATAGTACTTAATGTATGTAGAATTATCTACCTTGGCACAGATTCACATTGCATTGATAAAGTGTTCGATTAGGTAATAAAAATAAATTTAAAATTAGGGGAAATATATTTGTACCTTCAGCAACAATTCTATTTTAAACTGATGAGATGTATGGAATATCAAATTATAAATAGTTTAAAAATTATAAACTATAAATTTATATTGTTTTCTCCTTTATAAATGAAAATCCAGATATGTAATATTTCTTTTAATATTGCCATTTTGTGTTTTCCTTCTAGTATTTTAATATTAGATGAATATTAAATAGTGGGTAGGTGTAGGAAATTAGACTTTCAAATGCCACAATTCTGACAAGAGTCCTGTGATAGTGAAACATTTCATTGATAGTGTCTAAATTAGTTTCATGATCCTGGTTCCTTTTTGATCCCCACAGCTTGCTGACAACTCTGTTAAGTGACGATCTCTTTGGAGCAATGATATAAGAAAATCTAAGGTCCCATACACTAGGGTACCTTGTGCTTAGACTAAGGTTTAGGTCTTGAAAGTAGCTATGCTCTTTCCATTACCATAGTTCCTTTCAGGAATAAAAACCAAAGAGTGTGCTTTGTTCATGTTGGTTTTAATGCTTGAAAAAAAATCACTGAGAGTTTTGAGATGCTGGAAAAGGTTTCAGAGTTAAAAAACATGGGTGGAGGTCAGGGTTATCTGATAGACAGTGTTATATGAAATTTTTATCACATAAACTATTGTCAGGAAATTGTTGGTGCAATTTCTAGTCCGCTTATAATAAAATCATAGTGTTAGAATCACTCCACATTCACTGTATTGGTGGAAGACTTATGTTGGGTGCTCATGAGTTTCTGCCATTTCACCGTGATGGGAGAGAGGTGATGGGTAGGATACAGGAATGAGCGCCTAATCAGCAACACTGACCTTTAAGGACTATAATGTCATGAGTTGAATACATTAAATTCCAGAGCTATATATAACACTGTGTGGGGAAGGAGAAGAATTTGGAATGTATGCTTTTTCAGACTGAATATTATCTGTGAGAAGGAAAATTTTCCTAATACAGTACTCAGATTATGAGTTACTTTGCCTTTTCTTTTATAGGGAAGTCTGGATTTATTATCTCTTTGATGATTCACAAACAACCTTTTTGGCTCAAATGGGACTTAAGGAGTTTTCATAATCATAAAATTTTAGATCAAAATTATTAGGGTTACAATTTCAAAAGTAAATGCTGAATGAGATTCTTCCAGTTTGCCCAATCCTTAACATTCTGTTTCATACCTTTGCTAAGTATGCTGACACATAAGGATGTAATAGATCAGTGTGACTAAGATCAATCACATGGATACACAAATCAACATATATCAAAAGTTTAAAATCCCCTAATCTTATCAGAAAAATGGAATGTTCTAAAATGATATCAAATTTAAAAACTGACTTCCCATTTTTTTTTTTTTTGGTACTGGGAATCGAACTCAGGTCCCTGCGCTTGCGAGACAGATGGTGGCACCACTGAGCTAAATCCCCAGCCCTCCTATACTTTTTTATTAGTATATGTTTGGAATGTATAATAAATACACTTACCTTGGAAATGGTTCTATATGAATATTGTTTCTTGATCGTTCATAGTTCCCCTCCCATTTTTTCCAGTCTCCCCAAGCCTAGACCCATTGTTGCTATGAAATGTTTTCAAAATATGTGAAGACCCTGAAGTTTTCAGAATCCCCTCAATTTTCCTTTAAACTTTCTATTGCTCATGACACCCCAAGTACTAGAATTTCTATACGAGCCTATTCCTTGTTCCCACACTCATTGCCTTACTGATGATATGTGTCTATTCTATTAGTCCATATTCCCTTTTATTTTAATATATTTGTCTTTAGTTTTATTGTGTTGGAACTCCTTCAGATAATTTAATCAAATCATCATAAATAGTTCATCCTCTTGCCTCAGTCTTCATCCATTCATTGATTTTTCCTCATGGATAGAAATAAAATATATAGCATGAGACAGGAGAATCAATTAAAGAACATCTATGGTTTTGACTGTGAAGCCAGGTGAATTTAAGTACTATTTTCTAACATGGGGGAAATGGACAAGGTGGAATTGAATAATAGACAGTAAAGCTGGATAAAATCAAGATTTCAACTTTGGAAATATTAAGTTTGATTTGCGGCTGTGACTTCAAAGTAGAAATGTCACATAAAAGGATCAATATGTAAGTTTAGAGTTAGAAAGAAAAATGACCGGAGATGATAATATCAAATTCATAGAGTAGATATGACTATTTCAGAAGAGAATTACAGGAAGATCAGAGCCTAGGAAAAAGCCCTTGGGATTTTCATCATGATAAATTTATTCTCCTATTAAGTGTAATTTTAATGGAATTCTTACTTTCAAATTGCATATTTCCATGTTATGTTATTATGAAAACCACACGAAATCTCTTAGGATTATATTTATTCATCAAAATCTAGAAGATTAAGGCAGCTGTAACCACACTGAATATGACTTGAAGTAAATAAGGTGTCTCTGAATCCCTTTTTAATTCCCGTGGACTAATGATTCAAAGCCCCTTAGTAACCTACCTAGAAGATAGTGAACCTTTATTGAACAGAGAAATTAGTAGAGAATCCCATAATAGTATTTTTACCTCTTAAAGCACAGATTCTTTTTTTTTTTTGGTACCGGGGATCAAACTCGGGTCCTTGTGCTTGCACAGCAGGCAGCAAAACCACTGAGCTAAATCCCCAGCCCAATTCATACCATGCTAAATATATCATTATTTAAAACATGGTTAGAAATAACAAGTATTCTCATCCATGCTGCCACCTTCAACTTTCACATTAGTAGAAATATTTATTATCAACATTACCAGGCAGTAATTTGATTCTACATGTTTTCAGAGTCAACCCTACACTCTCTTCACCACTCAGAGATTATTTCTAATGATATTTATATTTGGTATAAAGATGAATCCTATTTATCATCCCTAATATTACTTCCTTGTACAATTATCAAATAGTTATCAACTACCAATTTTATGGAAAGTATTTATTGGGTGTATGTTGTATTAGTTTAAGGCAGCCATAATAAAACACCATGGAAATTTATTTCTCATTATCCCGCTGGTTTAAGGTCTGAGATCCCACTGTGCAGGCAGGTGTGGTTTCTCTCGAGGCCACTTTCCTGGGCTTGCAGGTGCCTGTCTTCCCATTGTGCCCACACATGGCCTTTACTCTGCCCACAAGCAGTATTGTGCCTCCTCTTCCTCTCATAAGAATGGTAGTCCTGTCGTGTCAGGCTCCCACCTTATGACCGCTGTTCACCCTAATTGTCTCTTTAAATCATGGTCTCATTTAAACTTAATTACTTGTATCTCCAAATATAGTCACTTTGTACATTAGGGTTACAGGATATGATTTTGAATGGGGAATTGTACACAATTTAGTACACTAATTCAATGAAAAGGATGTTAAAATGCAACATTCCCCTTAAATAATCTTGAAACAACTTGGTTCAAATATATATATATATATATGCATTACATAGATGTATAGGTATGTATATATGTGGTTAAACGTTGACACACAAATGTGTGTTTATATACTATGCATACATACTAGTGAATACACACATACTTAAACACAAATATATGTCCGAACACACATACCTCTACATTTATACCTATTATATTCATAAAACTATAAAAAATAGAATATAATTTATTTTGATAAATATAAAATATCCTTTGCATCAAAACATGCATCATTAATAGTTACAGAAATAAAAGTCCATATAAGAAGAGTATTTAGAAGAGAAAGACAACTACATATTTAACAATGTAGAGACATACTATTGAAGAATGGTAGAGTCCATGCTTCACAGTCCAATTAAGTAGGTTTAAATCTTGGATTCACTTCCTGTATAACTCAGAGAAAGTTAATTCTTCATCTGTGTGACTAGAATTTAAAAGCAACAACAAAATATCTCTAATCTTAAATTTTTAATACATGTGGAATGAAATAACATTGTGTGTAAAATATTAAGATCAGAAGATGGCACCCAATACAGTGCCCATAAGTATCCCTAGGTTTGTTAACTGAGGTTTGAGTATAAATAATAAAGTAGGCAGAAGTATAAAGACAATAGGGAGTGGATATTAATAGTGTTTCCTTAAAAAATTTAAAAGAATCAGTTTCTCCAAATTTCTCATTAAAATGTAGCAGTAGTTCTCCCTCCAGTGCTCTTTACTACTACATAATCTATCATATTCTGGACTGGCAGACTGCTTGCCCTTTCCCAAATGTTGATGACCTTACAGCAGCCCATAGATTTCACTACTTTCAAAAACCCATCTCGTCCAGGTTTTAAATTGACTCTCATCCACTGAGCCACAAAAAGTTAAATTTTCCCTGAAATGTGCATACCACAATTCATACCACAGTTCAGTAATAGCCAGCTCTCTCAATGCCCCAAAGCCACACAAGGAGAAAAGATATATCTTATTGTCAGAATTGCATAATTCTTACCTTGAGAAGTTGGTTCAGTTCCCCAGCAAGGAGTTTACCTTTACAATAATGCAATAATTGAAAAGAAAAAAAAAGTTGCGTTCTAGGCTCATGCTAGAAATTAATGCAGCTTTTTCTTTTTTTCTTTTTTTTTTTTTTTTGATACGGGGGGCAAACTGAGTACCTGGTGATTGCGCGGCAGGCGCCAGAACCACTGAGCTAAATCCCTGGCCCAATGAAGCTTTATTGGAATGAAATCAGTGATCCTAAAGAACACTAATATATTGTTTCATTAGCCTTTCACTTTTTCACTTCATAGAATAGCTTATATATTATATTTACCAAATAATTAATGAATCCTCAAACTCATAAAAGTATACCACTTTTAAAATCAAAAGCTTAAGAATGGACTTAGGAAAGAGTAAAAATAAATCCCATGGTGACACGCACCTGTAATTTCAGCCCGGGGGAGTCTGAGGAAGGAGACTCACATGAATTAAAGGCCAGACTGAGCTACAAAGTGAGATCCCATCCCTGAAACATAAAGGAATGAATAAAAGTCGTATTCTAAATAGCTTTTCTCTTGCTCTCTTGTTAAGCTTATATTTAAATATGTTGATTTAGCTATTAGAAGAAATGCCTACATGTCCTCCAGTTACAGTGAAGAAAAAGAAAGCATTCTCCCATTCTCATGTTAGCATATAACTTTATTATTTCTAATATTGTTTGGTCTTAGAAGCAATTGAAACTGTTAGCTAATTATTATGATTGAATTAAAGTGTTTAGCATCAAATATGTTAAACTTGATATCTACAGTGGCAGATATGTGAAAAAAGCTTTATAAACTCTTCTAGTAATTTAAATTGTTTAACTATTTAAGAGTGTATTATGTAGCTTTCTCATGCAAGAGGATCAATCAAAAAAAAGTTCTTAAAACCAACTGCTCCATAGAGGTCAAACTGTATCATTTTTACCATAAAATGTGTTTCATGGGCTGAGGATTTAGCTCAGTGGTTTTTCCGCCTGCCTCACAAGCAGAAGGACCGGAGTTCAATCCCCGGTACCACAAACAAACAAACAAACAAACAAAAAACCCCTCCAACTATCATTTTATATATAATGTACAGGTACAAACACCCAAAGATAAATGTAAATGAAATGTATACCTAAAATGTACCGATAAAAGAACTAAAAAAAAAAAAAATGTGTTTCATGGTAGAAAATCCAAGACCTTGTACTAAATTGTCTGTATAAACTATTACTTCCTTAGGATATTTATTTGAAAAGGTACAAATAAATCAGATTCCAAAATGTATATAGAGGGTATACTAACTCCTACACATATATTTAAATTTATAAGACTCAGTCACACTTCATTTTGTGCTGCTCTACAATACTACAGGGTAACTTAGAAGGAATAGTACATTTGTAAGCTTACAGTTTGGGGGGTTGGAATGTCCACAATAATTGTCACTGGTATCTAACAAGTGCCTACTTTCTGCAACGTCAAGTGGTGCGAGGGAGAAAGTGAGAAAGCAACTCAATCTCTCCTGCCTGTTTTGTAATGCCACTACTCTCTTCATGAGAGTGGAGCCCTTGTGATCTAAATATTTTCCATCAGGCCCTCCTTCCCCAGTGCTGTTACACTACCAATGAAGTTTCCCATTTGAATTCTTGGGGAAACAAACCATATCAAACACCATATATTCACTATCAATTAATTGCATCCTAAAATCCTAATAGTATATGCTTCTTTGCCCTAAGCTAATTACCTCTTTTTTAGGTATTTTATTTAATATTAACTTTTAAATTAAAAATTAAATTTGAATATTTTAGGATATAAAAAGAGTGACACTGAAATAGAAAACAGTTACAATTGCAATACAATTTATTAAAAATAATGTGTAAGCGCCGGGGATTTAGCTCAGTGGTTTCGCCGCCTGCTGCGCAAATGCAAAGGCCCGAGTTCGATCCCCAGTAACAACAACAACAACAAAATAATGTGTAAGTCACAGGCAAATAATCACTTATATGATACAGAATGTATTGTGGCTAAATGAAGAGAAGAGATAAGTTCTGAGTCGGTACAATGTGTAAAAACAATGCACAGGAAGGTCTAGAAGGAAGCCCATTCAATTAGCTTATGTAATCTTATGAATTTATAAGTATGAAAGGAAACATAAGAAAAAAATTGCTAGCATATGAAACTATGTGAGAAAATGTTGAAGATGCCCAATCAAAAATTCAGAGAGAGGCAAAAGAGTTGTTTATTGAGGTGGTAATTTTATTACCAGAGTGGAATTCCTAGGTTGGACATAATAGACTGTGATAGTTAATTGAGTGTGTCAATTTGAGTTAGAAATTTCCTACTACATTGTATCAGCATAGTTTTGGTTGTGGAAGACCCACCGTAGAGAGCACTGTGGTCAGAATGGTATACAAAGGAAATGAAGAAGGAAGGTTCACTTCTGTTTCTTCACAGAAACTCCAGTCTTCACCTTCACTTTGGCATTGTGTCCCGGCTTCTGGAGCACTCTTCAGCCATCCAGCTCAGATCATTTGGCATCTGATAAGGACTCACACGGGACACTATAGTGAGTTCCAGGCATTTGACAGGATCCTTTAGATTCCCAGTGCACGGCAGAATTTTGCACTCTTTCACACCTGACTCTGCGGCCATTGCAAGCCAATCTTGTAAATTCATATATATTTGTATATCATGCATTAAATCTGTTTCTCTAGGAAGCACTGACTGATATATGGACAATGGATGACCTAATTTTATAAATTTTCATGCCTTAAAACTAAAACATAACTTGTTGATGTTACAATATATATGTCCAAAAAGAGGAAGAAAGGAAGAACGTGAAAGGAGAAAATGAAAGAAGGAAGAAAGAAAGAGAAAGGGAGGAGAGAAATGAAGGGAACAAACAAAGGATGGATGGAAAAAGAGAGAGGGAACCAAGGAAGGAAAGAGTAGGAAGGGAAGGAGTGCAAAGGAAAGAAGGAAGAAAGAATGAAAGAATGGAGAAATGAGTAGAGTCTGAATGATGGAAGGAAGTCAGAGAGAGAAATATGTCATTTTAGACTGAAACTTTCTGATTAATTACATTCACACTCTGCTTAATCTCTACTTCACTATCTACTGGATCATCTGCTTCACACTCAGACAGATCTTTTATCAAAGTTTCAGCACTGTGTCATATTCTAATCATTCCCCTTCCTGAAATTCTGTTATGGTTTATATCTAGAAGTGCCCCTAAAACTATGGATTAGAGGCGATACCTTCAGAAGGTGATTGGATTATAGAGGCATTATAATTGGCTTGCTGTTAGGAGATGGAACCTTGGAAGAGGTAGATCACTATGGGCATGACCTATATGGTTGAATCTCCCCTCCTGGCTCCTCCCTTGACTCCGCTTCCTGTCTGCCATACACTAGGATCTCTCCTCTGCCACGCCACCCTGCCTTGGAGCCAGTTAACTATAGATTGAAACCACTACAAAATATGAACCAAAATAAACTTCTCCTCCTTTAAATTGTGGGTTTTGAATATTTTGTCCTAGACATGAGAAAAGTTTCTATGACAAACCCTTAGCTGCTTTGTTGAGTACAACGTGTCTTTATCAGCAGATGACCTAACAGAAGAAAGTGTGATGATGTGCCTTTTGGGGGGCTAGTAAGGGACTAGTCATTTATATGAAGATGTAGTTCATCCTAACAGTAATAAGCATAACTTACTTTTTTTTGGTTTACAGAACATATGACAACAGGAAACATTAATTGAACAAATGCTTCATGAGTAACTACTGTTTGCAAGTAAGAGTAAAATAAAATATTTCAATGACCATTTATCAGACCTTTATTATCTGAGCACTGTTTTAAGTGTATTCCGTACATAATTTATTTCAATTTCCACAACTCTTAGAGATAGGCAATGTAATCATCTTTCCACTATATTGGAAAACTTTCACTTAAAATCTTTAATAAACTTAATTCAAACACTTTGTAAAAGAGTAGAGAGAAATTTCAAACTATATCTGTATGATTCCCTGAAATATGTACTTTTAACACAAATACTGTAACTTTTCCTTCAAACTTATATAACCTAAGTTTCAGTGTATCATTAGCCAAGAGTCCATTCCCATATTACCTAATGCTGTGCAACTTATAATGTAGTTTTTTTTTTCATTCCTGTGTTCAATGTATCCAAAAAAGACTGAATGGCCTTGAGTAGACCCTTCATCCCCATTTCACATCTTAAATATAGACCAGAAGAGTCAGTAGCATGATACTTGCTGCTTTTCAAGATAGCATTTCTATTCCCAATCCCCTCTTAAAAAAGAATAATATTTATAAACTGAAGCCTATTTTTATCTAAGTTGGATGAACAAGAACCAGGACCTCTGTTTTGTACTACAATCCACCAAGCATAAAAATTCTGAATGATAATGTACAGATGAAAATCCCTACTAATTTCCACCGAATTTCCTTTCCTTCCAATTTCCTAGTACAAGAATAAATGTGCACACTTGGGGATGTTCACAATACTTAAGGGAAGTATTTATTTTAAATTAAATTACCTGTACTATAGACTGTTTGTGATATGATTACCTAAATTATACCCAACCATGGTGTCTTTTCATGTAGTAACAGCTCTTAGGAAGGTCCTAAATTATATTGTTTCAAGTCTCAGGAATATAGATTTTCACATACCAAAGAGAGTGACTTGATAAGGATGTTCTTCAAAATTCCAGCACCATGCTAAGCAAATGTTGGGTATGTCTGTTGTTTGTCAATCTTGACACTTTCATTTCTTAAGGCAATTAATCACCTGCAGAGATACTAAGGCTCACCTGAAATTTTTACATTTTCAGTTGCTTCTTTCATAGCACTATTCAGATTTTATTTAAACTGGAATTCAAATAAACAATGAGAACGGCTAATTGTGCCATTTTCCTCTCCCTTGAAAACAGAAACAGGAAATTTTCTGCCTTTTTTTTTTTTTTAACTAACACAACCCTCATTCTATTTGGAAAGCTGAGGAGAAGACAGATATACATATATAAATATATATATATATATATAAAACATTTGATAACATTAGAATATATTTACTGGAAATGAAAAGAACATTGATAACATTAAGTTATGTATAAAGAAAATTAATTGGATAAATAAATCAAACAAGAATGGAAGAGGTAAACTGAGTTAAAGGTATGAGTTGCTCCTAACTGACAAATGTCAAAATACCAAGATGAGACTGGGTTCAATGAGATTCTTTCTTTACTGCTGTCTGGCTTCTTTACTGGTAAAGCATGCAGTGTACAGTCAATGGCAGAAGTCAGACAAGTGAGGGCAAAGATGGAAGGTAAATGAAATAGCATATAATTCAAGAAGGAGTCAATGGAAAAATATTGTGAGACATATAAGTCAAGATTGCATATATAGCAGAGTAAAATTTGTCAAAAACATCTTTATTAAAATTCTTTATATTTGGCATTGTATAGACCACACATTCTTTTTATGATTAAAATGTAAAATAAGATATTCATTTATTTTATCATTTTTAAGTGTCTGGAAGTAGGAATTCAACAAATGAATATATATTTGGTTGAATATACACTGTTTTCATGAATTTATCTGTGTACCCAATTATTTAAATTATATGAATTCAGTATTGCTACAGTGATGTAAATATCATTTAAAACGCATTTTTTGAGGCTAGTGATAGCAAATGTGGAATATAATATACTAACAAATGGATTAGTCTTTGCAAATATTTGTTCAGTGCTAAGCACTTGGAATTTTGGCATGGTGATTGCATAAAATTCAAGCTGCTATTTATGATTGTTTGAATTATACAGTGCAATGGATGGTAGCAATTAACAAAAAAACATGAAGTGAATTATCCAAATAATTAAATCAGAACCTAAGCTATAATTACATATTGAAAATCCACTTACAACATTAAATAATTCAGATTTGTTTTATTATTTTTTTCATAGAAAGCTCTACGACATTGTGGAAAGAAAGCTGAACTGGTAACCAGGAAACAGGTTCTGCTATAAACTCCAGCATTACCCCATTCAGTGTTTGATTTCATTAGAGAATTCTGTTTTGTTTTGTTTTGTTTTGGAGTAGGAAAGGAATTTATCAGTGTTTAGGTCTTTGCAGCTTAAAAAAATATCACGAGTCTCTAATAGTTGTAGAAACAAGCATCCACAAAACTGGATTTTCAAATTAACAATTATGCTGTGCACTATTTGGACTTATGAAAGGGATCATTGTTGCCTAATATGATGATAGCAATCAGTCTTGGGAGAAACATTAAAAACTCCAACAAAGATCTTAACATGGTGATCATGTCATCTCCATAATCATAGATTTGCCTTTAAAACATAATGTCAAATGTAATAAAAAAATCATCAGCTGCTCAAGAACATTTAATGTTAAGACCCAGGGAAGCTGAATCTTTCACAGGGACAATCAAGTGCTGCACAATGTGGAAATTATCAGAGAAGGTTTTTTTTTTTTTTTTTTTTTTTTTTTTTGCAGTACCTGGGATTGAACTCAGGACCTTGTCCTGGCAAGGCAGGTGTTGTGCCACTGAGATAAATCATCCCCAGCCCACAGAGAATGTACTTTTATGTTTTGTGAACCTACTTTCAGTTACCAATTCTGCCATGTACTATATTAGCTAAGGCCAGTCATTTAATTTTTCAAGAGTTGGTTTCTCTATGGAAAGGAAATACAGTGGGCCAGAATAACTAAACAGATAATACTTATTATAGTGGACTAATCATAGAGCTCACCAGACAGCAATGCATGCCTCATAAGAAAATTCATTATTATTTTTATAAAAGTATTAGTTGTGAAGGGCAAGTACCAGAGATCGGGTGTATATGACATGGATAAATTAATTGACATTCTCTCCTATCCTATCCTCCAAATGAGTGCTTTCCCAAGAAAAGTGAATTGGTGGAGTTTCTAGATTTTTTTTTCTCCTAGGAAATTGGTGCATTTCCATTTGTTTGGATTTTGTGCTTTTACAAACATTCGAGAGTAAACTCAGAGTCTGGTAGGTGTGTGCATGCTCAGGCTTTATGCAATATTTTTAAGTTAGACCAAAAAGCTTATCAATGTTTCACAGAACACCACACAGTCTATATAGTGTTGACTAGTACAAAGAAAGACTTCAATTCTGCTTGGGAAGATTAAGACACTACTGAGAAATGAACCTTTTTTCTTAACTAGAGACCAGGGAGAACATAAGCCTAGAAAGCCACCTTCTTCCTGCTGCCTTTGCTGTTGCTCTGTGTCCTGGCCGAAGGGCACTGCCACTCACTTACCATAAAAAACTACACCAGTGTTGGAGCAGCTCTGTAGCCTGACTGATAATGTTCTGCTATTGAGAAGGGAAACTGTCCCACGGTACCTTTCTGCTTTTCCTGTGGGAAAACTTACCTACAGAAGCCTCTATTATACACTTACAGCAATGGAGAGAAAAAAGAGAGTTGGAAAATTGTCTTAGATACTCTAACTTTTGTAGACTTCAAAAGAATTATAATGAACATTTCTATGATTTTGGAGGGGGCTTTAAAAATAAGGCACCATCCATCTTTTCTCCCTTGGGACACTTTAGACAATGTATGGTATGAGACAGCAGGCCTCAGACTTTCTCTCTAGCACTATTAAAATAAACATGTACCACCTTGTAAAATCACAAGTGATTTAGATTTCAATTTGCTGACAGCTTGCTTGGGACTCCCATTTATTCTTCACACTTATCCAAAAGCTCTGCTGACTTCATCCTCTTTCACTGGGTTGGAGCTATTTCATGTTATGACCTCAGAGATAACATGCCATAGCCTAAGATGTTTCACTAATATGAAAACTGTTTTTGCCTGTGGCTTCGCCTAAGGATAAATGTGTGCCACCCTGGCCAACATGAAGGGGAAATTTGCAGTAGCGAGAGCTCGACAGTCTAATTAATTATTTAGAGGTTTCAAGGGGAAAAAGAAGTCTAGAGTCCCAGACTTCCCATTTGCAATGCATTAAACAATCAGAATAATAATAAGAAAAAGCAGAGCGACTGTCCTGGCTGTCTGGAATGTGTGGGATGTAATTTGAGGACCAAAATTAGAAATAACCTACTATCTTAAAGACAATTTTAAGGCTGAAGGTTACAGGAAGACAAATTCTTCTAGAATTGAAATACACTTTTTTTCTACTTTTGTCTTTATTTTTGAATCTTAAAATGTCTACAGAGCTTTACTTCCTTGCTTCCTAAATTGCCTTCATGTATTAGAAGTCTTTGGCTGAGCATGTAATTAAAGAGTCCAAATATGAACACCAAGAAGAAAAGGTGTCTAATAAAGTAAGTGGCAAATGTGAATTTATTAAAAGTAGGTCACATCATACATTGTAATAACCTTCTTCAGCATATCTCCTAACTTAGGAGATAAAAGTAATGAAAGGATACTGCATATTTAACTTTGGAAAGGCATTTTTATTATGCTACCTAGTAGATGCCTATAAATTAATTGAAGAAATATCTGAACAAGAACCTAGTCATATAAAGTCAAGTAAGCATAATCAATAAATGTTCAGCCTCTAAGGAGAGAGCTACAGGAGGAGTCTCGAAGGGTCAATATTAGCACCGGTAAGGTATTTTGTTAATGACATACTCACATCTGTGGAATACATTTTCTGATACGAGAATCAAATCAGCTGGGAAACACAGGGATGGGCATAGCAACCTGCAGAGTTAACAGTAGTGAGATGAAAGTCATAATTAATATAAACTAATATTAAAATAGAGAATACATAAAAGATAAATGTAATAGGAAGTAATGGTTTAAACTAGAGTCACATTCATTATACACACAGGTGTTGGCAGTTAATTTTGAGTCATTCTTGTAAACAATTTCATGCATAAAAGAAGTTATAGAACTATAAGTACCTACATATAATCACTTAAATCACCTAACCCACTCTAGTTTTATATATATATATATATATATATATATATATATATATATATATATATATCTCACAGTAAATGAATGGCCAATAGATTAAACTTACTCATGGCATTTGACCTAGTTAGATGTGTAGAAAAAAAGGACTGATAAACATTTTAAATTTTCATTCTCTGTATTTATTGAGGACATTTAAATGTCCTTTTTAAACCACAAAGTGAGTCAATCAAAACATAACAATAACAGCAGCAAACACATACTCCCATATGTCAGACATTGACTAACTGCCATACTATATTAACTTATACTTGCAACAATCTTGGGGAGCAGATTTTATCAGAGCCTTTTATTGATAAAGTAGTAAGTAATGAATGGGAAAGCCAAAGTACTTTGCTTTTTGCTTGTTATGGTTGAATTAGGATTTGAACTCAAAAAGTCCACCTCAGCAGTTGGGTTGATTTATTACCTTGTACTACATAAAAAACTATTCAAATATTTCTGTAATTGAAAAGATTGATGTTTCTGGACTGTACACTATAGACTCAGAGATGATTAGCCATGAATTTGTTCTGATGTGGTTATGGAAAACTCTCTTAAGAATTTGATATGAGGCCCGGTGATTTAGCTCAGTGGTTCTGCCACCTGCCTCTCAAGCTCAAGGTCCCAAGTTCAATCCTCATACCAAAAAAAAAAAAAAAATACTGATATGAAACAACCTGTAGGGCATGGTGATGTACACATAATAATCCCAGGACTCAGAGGCTGAGGGGGGAGAAACAGTATTTGATGTATGAAAGGTATTTACAATTTAGGACCATTGTCCTACATGGAGATCAATGGTTCTTCATTTGTTGTCTCCACAATAGTAGCAGGGTAGTAACTGGAGTGTGTTTCAGGTACAAATTCTGAAGCTCCAGCTCAGACACACTGAATCAAAAATTTAAGGTTGGGGCCCCTGTTGTCTTTTAGTAATTTCTCTGGGTGATCATGGTACATTATCAAGTTTGGGAATAACTTAGATAGATATCAGAATTTTTTTTCTGGTCATAAACTAAATCATCACAAATTGAATGAAAGAAATGTATTCTTTGTATTTCCTATAGTTATGCATAAAATTTTTTAAAGCAGCTAATTGTGTTGCTACACAACACCTCTTCCCACCAGAAATGTTTCCATTACTCTGAAGCAAAAGGTGAAGTCCTGTTAACTTGTTCTGAAAAGTTTGTTTTCTCATTTGCTGAACTTCCTCTGCACGCCCCATTTGCAAAAGAATCTCCTTTAATTTTTTTGATTTAAGGCACAAGTTATTCAATCCCTTGTGGCCACAACATCTCTCTTCTCCAGAGAACTTATGTAGATTCCTTATCCAACACTGATAATATTTTTGACCTTCTCTAACTAGACTTCAACTCTGTCTTAGATTTGAATTTGATTATCATTTCCTTAGAAAACTTTCATCGACTCTGTTTAGTAAATCCTGATTATTTAATCTTAGAGCTTTCAGAATCTCTCCTTTGAAGCTGGTTTCCCCATTGCTCTTTTATCATTATTGATAAGGTTAACCTTTGCCTTCTTGCACTGCACCGTGAGCTTAATTGGACAGGTACCACTATGGGAAGCTTTGATCATATAGCGATTCCTGAATGCATGAATGCTGCATTCCTTCCATTTTATTTCTTTAATGTTCCCATCATTATCCATGAATTATCATGATGTAGAAAGGTGACATCTTGTCTTTTCAAGAATCATCTAAAGGATTATCTATTTACCTAAGAATATTTTCCTATATATTTTTTGTGTTCCTATTTCTCTTCCTTCCTTCCTTTTTCCTTTATTAGTATGTTTGCAGTACATAATGATTACATTCACTGTAGGAGATTGGTACATGTACCTAACACATTTCAATTCCTTTCTTCTTTCCCCCACCCTCCCTCCATTTTTATTTTTTCCGCACCAAATTCATTTATAAGGCCTTATAAAGCTAATTATTATATATACAGATTGAAAACCAGACTAATAGGTGAAAGAATGTATGAAACATATAAAACAACAGTCCTGAGTCAAGGTGTACCTTTTAGATACATGCCCTGCACTGGATTACAATACCTTTTTTCCTCTTTTTTCTATTATCAGTCTTTTATTTCATTGTATATATTTTTTCATATAAGAGAAACCAAAAAATGTAGTATTTATACACAATGAAGCACTTTTCTGTCACAAAAAGGTATAAACTTGAGTCATTTGTAGGAAAACGGTTGCATTTTGAGACCATAACGTTAAGTAACTGACATACAAGCTTAAATATAGCATGGCTCTCCTATGTTTTGTAAACAACCATCCACCTATCTGTCCATCTATATATCTATCTATGTGTCTATCTATCATCTATCTGATACTTATCATCTCTCTTACCTCATTGAAAACATTAGCCACAATGATACTCAGCTTCAAGTTTGTATCAGTATAAACACAATGCAGTATTTTTTTGAATAATGTGTTAAATTTTAATATAAATATTACTAAAATTTTCCTATGTAGATATAATTTCAAAGAAAACACAGACTTCCTGAAGCCTATAGAAACCCACTATTTTAGATAATGTTATCCTATGCAAATTCCATTCTGTCATATGCTAAATCACGTTTTACTTGTACTTTTTCATACAAAAACAGGTGTTGACAATTCCTAAATTAATTAAATTAAAATGCTTCCATGAATTATATACACACTTTTGTTTCCAAGCTATAAATTTCACATCTATAATACCCTTTATTGTTACAGACATGTAAAATTAATTACTATTCTAACATTTCATCATTTTTTTCTATTTTTTTTTCTTTTGATACACTCAACCAGAGAGGAAGTATACTAAAGGGTTACATAGTTAAATAGATATCATTTATGAGATTCTAAATCTTTAGTGGTACAAAAGAATTTAAATATCAGCTATCCAAACATTTTAAAGATAATTAAATGGAAGCCTAAGTGTGATAATTGACTCATTAAAGATCAATCAATTAGGAAGCATAAATAAAACTGGAGCTCAGATACACAACATTTTTCTACATTTAAAAAATAAATGTGAGACAGGTGTACCTTGTCAAATATTAGAACACATAAAACTCACAATAATTAAATGACTCAAAACCTTTTAAATAATGCAGAACAATTGCATTAGAAAGGGCCTAAACAACTTTCTTGAAGAAATAATTCTGTTAAAAATACTATGATCTTGACTACATATGTGTTGGCATATATGGTGAATGTTTTATTCTTAGAAATTAATTTTCTTATTTTCTATTAGTTACAAGGGAATATACATCAGAATAAGTAAGTAGAAAATACTAGTGGCTTCTCAATCAGTGAATAACTGACCAAGAGGAAAGGAACTATAGATGTATATGTAGGAAAAAAGAGATGGAATTCAGAGTAAGAAGTTCATGAGAATATTAATGATGGTATCTACATACTATTCTTTAGCGTAGCAACTGTGTACTATTCTTCAGTGCACTATAGGAAGAAACTCAAGTCTTCAGGGATGTAACTTTCCCATGGCCATGTGATTGTTAAATTCTGCGGGCAGACATAGATGAGTGATTTTGAGAAAATCCCACTTGAGCCATTCTGCTGCCCTCTGGGCAAATTAATCAATTTGGCTTCAACTTCTTTATAAAACATTAGAATTCTATACAATGTTACTAGATATGTGTAAAATATGCAAAAAATGTCCTAACTAATATACTGTTTTCCTATATAACAGTAGTCCTTAGTTTTGGTGAACATGAAAATCCTTGGAAGAGATTTTGAAAATAGCTTTCCCTGAGCTCTTAGTCCCAGAGGTTCCAAAACAAGAGATCAAGTGTAGGACCCAGTAATGTATTTCTATATGTATATCCATGCATAAATGTTGTCCCAATATCTCAGTAATTAAGGAAAGTATTAGAACATTAAGAGAAGTACTATTAAAAGATTCACTTTCACAGGAAGTAAAACTTCCTGGAAAAACTGTTTATAGACTTTGTCCTCAATAGCTGCATAATAGAACAAATTATTCACACAGATATTTTAATTAGAAAAGCTTCAGAGTATTTGTTCTGAGTAAAAGGGAAAGCTATGGACTGGGTGTGGTGATATATATTAGTGCCAGGCCTATAATCTCAGATATTTGGAGCCTGAGTTAAGAGGCTCACAGGTTTAAGACCAATCTGGGGTAACATGGCAAGACAGTGTAAAAATAAAAATAATAAAAGGAATAGAAATGTAGAATATTTGCTTAGCTTAGTGTATGCAAGGCCCTGGCTTCAATCCCCAGTAGAGCAAAGTAAGTAGATAGATAGATAGATAAACAGATAGGTAGATAAAAGGAATGTTATATGTTGAAATAAGCAGTCAATATGGCACATGTGTACTAAATTGATTTGCAGATTATATTTCATAATTAATATTATCAATGTTGTACAATTCTCTTAAACTGAATAGCTTCGTAACGGAGAAATACACCAAAATGCGTGATAAAATCTTACAAACATTTTTTTTTAAAAAAGCTCCTTTAAATCAACATTACATATGGATGTACAGGATGTGAAATTATATTATCACTATAATATGTATAAAATAAAAGAGTATACACAAGAAATCGTCATTTGATTTGTTCTAAAATTGACAGGATTTTATTCTTACCCTACCTTAAAAATATTATGTCTAACTGCTCTGATACTCAGTTTAAAATGTGTTGGTCAGAAAACAAATCCAAGTGTGCTAGTACTTTGGCTGTGTTCTTATATATAGAAAGAAAATACAGAGTTAGGACAAATCCTGCTAGTGTAATACTTATACCAGTAACATTAATTTTCATATTCCCAAAAATGTGTTTTATACATGAGTCGTACTATCCTTAGCATGTGTGAACATGGTCTTAACAATTACCAGTATATTTCATGTTTTTCAACAATTTAAAATAACACATGGATTCCATCACATTTCCTATATCTTGGTTGGCATTTATAATGCCAGGGAGCAGTTTTTCCGCAAGATTTTACATGCTGTTTTTCTTGATTTAAACTACATTCAGATATCAACAAAAGAGTAACAAAAAAGGCAAGTTGAGTATGTACCAGTGTTTCTTGTTTTTCAGTACAATTCCACTGATTGAACATAAGCGCAATGCACGTAACCCAGTGTAAATTGTATTGCAAGGTGATTGATATGAAAGCAAGAAGAAAATGAATTTACCTTGAAATTTGGTGTTATTTTGACTTGTACACTAAGATTGTCCTATACATTTGAATTGTGTTTTCTAGAAGGAAAAGTAAGTTACAAGAGATATAAATATATATTACAACATCCTATCAAACACATACTCAGCTCCTCATTTGTTTCAAAAGATATTTTAAACCAGTTCTCTAAAGTTACATATAGGACAGGTTTAATTCTTGTTTCAATTAAATTTGTTAAAATATGATACATATTTTATACACTATACATATAGAAGTGTCTGTGTATGTACACATCCATTTACACACACTCACCTAGTTTTAAATATTTATAAAACCCAGAAAGAACCATAAAATGTAGCTAATATGTATATAGTTTAGATATATTCACATATGTTATACGTTTGTATGCTTTGAAACATGTCAAAACTATACTGTATCCTTTTAAATGTTCATAGATTTATCTGATATAATAATACTATTCAGGATTCTTAAACTAGAAGATCTGTGGTATATTAGCAAATTGAAAAATTTCATGCAACTTGTAGTGAAAGCAGTCATTATTTGTCTTAAAACTTAACCTCAAACCATTTTAATATTCATCAACTCAATTTAGAGAGCACAGATTGCTCTAGGTCAGCAAAGAAACAATTTATTGTAAAACTGTAGTTCTCTAAATAACTTTGTATTCTCTCATTAAGAACAACAGTACAGGAAATCATTTACTGATCATTTTACAATGCACATAATATCCTGTGCATGCTTAGGCAACTATATGATGATTTACAAATCAGGACAGGCATCAAAATTACTGAACTTAGAAAATAATTCACAGTGTCAATGTGAATAAATTTTTAGCTTTTGACAATATATTTAGGCCAATAAAATAGGGTTCTTTATTCATGCACAAATTTGAAAGGTATTCAAGCAGGACTCCTAAATCATTTATTCTGAATGATTGGTTTTATTGTTTTAATATCATTTTGTGTCACTTTGCAGTAACCTTGTGAATGTATAACAAAGACAACAGAAAGCAATCTACAAAGGCAGGATGAAGAGTTAAAAATCCAGTGTTTTTTCTTCCTTTCCTCCTTTCTTTCTTTCTTTCTTTCTTTCTTTCTTTCTTTCTTTCTTTCTTTCTTCCTTCCTTCCTTCCTTCCTTCCTTCCTTTCTTGCTTTTTTTCTTTCTTTTTGTGAGACAGAGTATTGCTATGCAATTCAGGCTAGCCTTAAACTCAATGTGATCCTCCTGCCTCAGCCTCCCAAGTGCTAGGATTACAGGAGAGCACTGCCACCACACCCAGTGGCAAGTATATTTCTTTTCTTTTATAAAAATTAAAGAACAAATGTGTTACAATTTGACTTATCTCTATATTTCAAGTTATCCTATAAGAATGGATTGAGATAATAAATAAAAATAAATAAAAACAAAATTTTAGCTTAAAAATATGGAAATGCATACATAAATGTATGGATTTAACCAACCATATATACAAAATATGTATTCAGGGAAAACAGTTTTGTCTATACTGAACATGTTCAGAGATTTTTTTTTATACTTAATCCCTAAATGATAAACTATATGTACTCTTTTTCTTCTTTTTTTTTTTGGTACCAGGGATTGAACTCAGGACCTTGTGCTTGTGAAGGAAGGCTTGGTGCCACTGAGCTAAATCCCCATCCCAAAAAATAAACTATAAAAACTATTTACATAGCAATTACATTGTATTGGTATAAGTTATCTAGAGATGATTTAACATAAATAGGAAAATGTTCATAGATTATATGAAAATTCTGCAGATTTTATACAAGAGATGAATATACACACGTATTAGTTTCCTGGGGGGTCCTGGACCCAATATCCATGGGGTACCAAGGAATAACTGTATCTTACTATAATCGAGATGAAAATTGTACCAGCTTGTTGTGGATTTGAGGAAATAGAAATCAAAGAACTAAAAGCTCATAATCAATAAACAATCATTAAAATAATAAATTTTCGTATATTCTGAATAATATAAAATTAAGCTTTTGTCCTCTATGATTTTATTCCTTTAAATCTATTTCTGAGCAGGACTTTCTTAGAAAAATCAATGATAGTTAAATCTGGTTTTAGTAATATAAGACCCAATTTGTGGTTCTGTATAAAAATCAAATAGAAAATGAATTAAATAATTCATTAATTTAAAGAAATACAAAAATGTAAATGTTTTATAAGGGAGAGTAACTTCCTTCTCACAGCTAAAATATTTTGTTGTAACAATAGTTTTGTATTTTGTGATAAGGATATTGACACTTGGTGATAGAAATATGAATTCCTTTTCCAATAAAAAAAGCCTTTAGTAAAAAATAATTAGTCATTTGTAAGTTTCAGATACTTTTAAAGGATTTAATTTATTAGGTAGCCTATTCATCATCCTGTATCCTTTCATGGCCTCACTTAACAATTTGTAAAGAAATATTTCACTGAGCAATAGTATATATTGCTCAAAATTGAATTTCATGATCCCATAGTCATTAATCTGCATTTGTAAATGAAATGCGAATACTGAGGTAAAACATTTGAAGATCAGGGAAAGGATAAGATGACAGAACTTTCAGGTATTTTTATTTATCTGTCTCTTTATAAAACCAGTCCTAAACGGACTTCAAAAATACAGACTACAAACACACAGAGAGAGTGAGAGAGAGAGACAAAAACAGAGAGAGATTTTGTTGCTTCTCAGTCCCACAAAATTTTAAACAGTCTTGTAATCACTCATATGATGCTCATTAAGCAGTATCAAATTATTATAAGAAATATGAATATAGCTTGAAGGAGAAGTAAAATAAGATGGGCTAATTTCATGGATTTTAGCAAATACTGGTTAAAGTATTTCTATTTGGGAAGTAGAACCATGATAATATTGATTCTAGATATAAAGTGTAGGATGAATGAATGTTCTTTTAAAAATGAATTTCAAAGAAAGAATCAGTATAGTTAGTATGTATTTTTTCCTTTCTAGACACATTTGTTAAGGTATATAGTGAGTTAATTCAGAATGATACAAAACCATTTTTTATTCTGATAATCCTATCACTCTTCTAACAGTTTTAGAACGCAGGTATCTTCTGAGCAAATGTGTGAATATTTATATATTCTAATCTAGCAAAAACTTTCTAAAAATAACTTGTGCTTTTATTACTGAACTTTAGAATCAATTTCTGCTCTTCAACTGGGAGGAGTGTTGGGAAAAGGCATCCCAAATTCATTATGGATGAGGTCCCATGTAGGGCACAGATGGCATTTTAACCCTTTCCACATGCTTAAAGCATCCCCCTCATGTGTAGGTCTTGTAGGCACCAAAACAATCATGGAAAGAAGTAGTCTTTAAATTTTATCAAAATAAACCAGATCTCCTGTGTGTAAACACTTTGCCAAATACAGATTTTCCTAAAAAGAGAGCAAACTGAATCCATTGTATAGGCCATGGAAAAAACTGATAAATATGCATTTAATCATGTGAGAATTAGGTTGAATTATCTTTGTTTTGGTTGTGATAGTTTTTTGATATACACACTTTCTATTCTCGATCACTTTTAAATACTTTGAGTATTTTTTCTGACAACTTTTTATTTAATTGTCTAGTGTGTCATATAAAATAAATTTACAAACATATCCAGGATATAAAAAAATCATATTTATATGTGAACATATCAATGTTTTATGTAAATCCAGGTTATTTTTTTAACATGTGAAAATAGTCTTGTAGATTTTGGTTTTATTTTTAAAGTGGGGATCTTTTGATAAACTGAACAATAGATCTGTGAGGTTCCTATGCATTTTCATGTTCATAATATTAATGGTAACATGCTGGATATTTCCTTAAGTTTACCTTTTATCAGAATGTGTTTTGTATTTTATGATGATATGAACATAGTTTTATTAAGCTCCTAAGTTAATATATAGTAACAGGCTCATATACAACAGCTTAGTTCTATGATACTGAGTTTTGGTGAAGAATTATATAATAAATATATTTTAGCTGTATTTTTTATTTTAGGAAGAGCATTAAGAATTTAGAATACACATAAAATGTTATTTAAAATTTATTTTATTACCTAAGCCACAATTATCATATGACAATTCAAATTTAATTTTTCTTGAGTTTGAATACAAACCAAGATTTGTTAGAAGGTAGAAAAAGGAAAATTCCACTTACAATGACCAGTTTTTAAGGAAAGAAGGAATTATCAGATTATTTTCACACCTGAATTTTTGCCCCAAACACCTTTTAATAAGTCTGCTTGAAGAAATTATTTTTAACAAGTATGCATTAACATAAAAAGTGATCAGAGAGAAAACCTCTTGAGTCAGAGTTTGGAGAAGTAACACACTCTTATCCTACTTCTTGAATGCATAAAAGTGATTGTTATGGATTGGAAAAATACAGAAAGATTATAGAAAAAATATGCCTGGGAATGTCTTCACTCTGTCCACAAATTATTCCTTCATGCCTATGGTTGTTTGCAAAGCTAAGCTGGTGAACCCGTGAGGAGATTAGAGTTTATCAACTGTCTGCTTCTGAACCAGCAGCAGGTGCACCGGCTAGATGACCTACAGGGCTACTGGGGCCACAAAACCCGCGTTCTGGCAGGCGTCACTTCATGTTAACATTGTCACCAACGGCAGTCCAAAAGAGGAAGAAATTGCCAGGGAATGAGCTGAAATACGAGATGTTGTTTTAAAAACACAGAGGAAAGAAAGAATGAATGAAAGAAAGAAAACACAGATTCGGGGCTTTGGCTCATTCCTTATGTTATTACTGCCAAATCCAGCCAAGGCGCAGCCATGAGACCTGGCACGTGGAGAAGCAGACACATCGTGTGGAGGAAGTTGGAAGGACTGAAAAGTCAGCGCTGAAACGGAGAGCAAAGATTGCCAAGTCGAATGCTGAATTGTGCAAGGACAGGATGTTTTTCTTTCCATTTTTGACAATGAGGAATTTCTTTTACTCCATCTTGTATTTTTCAAAGTCTAATATTTGCAATTTCAGTTATCAAATTGCAGTAGATGTGCTATTTATCCAATAGATGTAAATGGATAGAGTCATTGAAATAGCTTCATGTAAAATAATTAAACTTTGAAACATAAAAGAAATAGTACATCAGATATTCATGGACCCAGCTACAAACTCTGAATGTAAACATTTATACCATATTTTTCTTAGATTATTTGAAATGCAATTGATTTATTGATATATCTGCCATAGGTGTTGCTGAATTTTATTGAATTGACATCTCCTCATACTGATAAATTTACATTAAAATTCATCTTGTGTATCTATTGCCTATAATAGTAACATCTGTATAAAACTCCCAAAAAGGAAATTGAAATTTTTAACCAAAAGCGTGCTAATGCAATGACATGCTATCCCTTTGCAAATTAGTTTTCTATGTTGCATTCTAATTTATTCATATTCAGGCTTTTCACATCCTTGACAGTAATCATCTGTGACTATATAGCAGTTTATTTAAATAATTCAATGTCCATTTATGATAGCTCATATTTATTTAACTTTTACAAAAAAATGTTCAATGAACTTTCAATAAAAATATCAAGAGAAGCTCACTATTATTACCTTAAAACCACGTTTAAGATGTGTCAGTGTTTGATGTTCAATCAGAATACTTTAAGCTCCTTGGAATAAAAATTCTTACTTCATTTTCATCACTTCCACCAATAATGTCATCTAATTGGGTAATTTCTTAGGGAAGAGTACTCCTTTAAAAATTTTAAGTTCAACTTTCTCTCCAACTAGTGACAGAATCATATGGTTTTATCCTTTCCTCTGTTAAAATGATGACATTTGGGGGTGGATCCAATGCAGAACCAACACTGCCATCACTATAATATAATCACTTTCTACATACTGCCAGATCTGACTTCTAATAGTTTGTTTTGTTAAACAAATTTCTATCTATGTTCATACTTTTTTCTTCAATTATCTTTATCCAGTTTTAGGATTAGCATAATGTTGATTTCTTAAAATGAGAGAAGTGTTCCTTTTTTTTCTGCTTTAAATGTTTGATATAATTTATCAGTTAAAATGTATACAACCCTGTTGTTGTAATATCGGTAGGTTTTCAAGCTAGGAATATACTTTCTTTAATAAGTGCTATTCAAATTTTATATTTCCTCCAGAGTTAGTTTCTTTAACTTATACTTCCAAGATACTTCTTAGAAGTTGTAAAATTTATTTCAAGACAGATTTTTGTAATATGTTTTCTATATTCTTTTAAATTATGTAAAATCTGTGGTAATGTCTCCTAGATCTTGATATTGTAATTTTTAAAAATGTATAATTGATATTGTGAAATAGGAAGAAAAGGTCTAAAGGAGCTGGGAAAGTGGGAGGGGTAGGGGAAAGGAAAGAAGGGAAAGAAAAAAATATGAGAAAATGAAAAAAATGGAAACAAAGTCTTTGCAAATAGGGAAGGGTGGAGGGGGTGAAGGGAGGACAGGGGAAGGGGGAAAAAATAAGAACCAAGATACTCATGTAATGATACAAGATTCCAATGATGAATGTAACTGTATTTTATACCAATAATGTACCAATAAACTTAATGGGGGAAAAAATTAAGTTCGGCAGCAGTAGTAACTTCTCTCTCCCAGGTCAGTATATGTTTTATGGAAATGGGATTCTCCATAAAAATACGAACTATGAAGAGACAGAGAGGGGCAGAAAAGAGAAAAGAAGAAGGAGAAGGGGAAAAGGAAGAGCAAGGAGAAAAAAGAGAGGGGGAGGAGGAAGAAAAATAAGAAGAGGGAGGAGAATGCGGGGAAGAGGAGAAGAAGGGGAAATACAAATTATTATTTAGAAGAGAAACAACAAATTTTCTTAAGTGCCTTGTATTTTGCAGCTACCATCCATGGTTTTGGGGGATGCAGCTGTGAAAAATATCTGTTCATTTATTTGTTCAATGAAAATATATTATGCCAGTCTTCTTTGGGAAAGCATTGTGGGGAATGCTCAAAGTTGAAAGGCAAATAATATCATTTAGAAGTTATTTAATATTCTATTCAAATTTACTATAGGTTTTGCTTTTGCTAATATTCATATCAATTTTATAATTTAGAAAAGTGGGACTTCTCAGTAATTATAAGCAGGAAATAAAAAATGTAACAAAATGTTATGGATATAATAATAGGAAAAATTAAAGATAATTATTTAAAAATCCTTGAGATTGTAGGAGAGAAGCAGAAACTAAGTAAAGATAAAGACATTTCCATCAAAGTGTATTAGCTTGGTAGTTGAATCTGAGAAATTTTTACCAAGCAAGGGTTTACATATTGTGGTGTAGATTTTCTGAGAGGGAGTATGGGATCAAAAACACCTGAGTACCAGTCTTGTGAGCCTCTAATGACCATTAATTGTAAAATTAGGACAATGGTACCTACCTTCAATGAGAGTACGTGTATTAAGTACTTAGCATGATTCCTATCTTACAGTGTACTCAATCAATTGCTAGTTCCACTTCTACTAACTTCATAGGAAAATTCATTTCTCATATAGCCTGATCTAAAATATGCACATGATCATCCTTTCTCTCCATTCTCTCTCTCTCTCTCTCTTTTTTTTTTTTTTTTTTTTTTTGGTACGGGGGATTGAACTCGGGACTTTGTGCTTGCGAATCAGGCGGCGGAACCACTGAGCTAAATCCTAGACCCTCCATTCACTTCTTATTGTTACTCAGACCAAAGAAGGGGGCAAATGCATATGATGGACAATACAATCTGTATATAATTTTTCTTTGTTCTTCTCAAACTATATAACATTCAACTAAATCTACTAGTCAGAGACTTGTCTCTGTTTTATCTTTCATTGCTAAGTTATCTCCTGTTCAGAAATATCTAATTTGTAACTTAATAACATTTTTTCCTGGAAACTTACTATGCAAGAAAGGCAATAATAAACTAATATTTACTCATAAGTTTTCTTGAAATGTGATCATGATACAATGCTGTAACATTTGTTTGAT
This sequence comes from Heterocephalus glaber, assembly GCF_053883595.1. NCBI lineage: Eukaryota > Metazoa > Chordata > Mammalia > Rodentia > Bathyergidae > Heterocephalus > Heterocephalus glaber. Next base: position 38,092,064 of record NW_028258138.1, read on the forward strand.
ATTTTTATTCAATTTATAAATTGAAACGTGCTGTAATGTCACGTAAGATTGCTTTTATTAGAAAACTAATTTGCAACACAACTGTACCTGAATATAAAAGTCACCTAGAAAATGGACTTAATAACCATAAAATTCTTTTGGGGTTAAGAGAAGAATAAAATCACAAAATTCATTCAAAGTCTAACAAATTTGTCAGAGTACCTGTGGTAAAATCTGCCTATAATAATTGATTTTCAGCCGGGGATTTAGCTCAATGGTGCCGTCGCCTGTCTCGCAAGCGCAAGGACCTGAGTTCTATCCCCCGTACCAAACAAACAAACAAACAAACAAAAAAAAAGAAGAGAATAGTAATTGATTTTCAGGAGTTGAGAAGATTGGTGTGGATATATGGTATGAAGGCACTTATGTACATTTCTATATCACCATTTTAGATCAATATGATTAAGAAAATGATACCACATATTGCAAGAACAAGGCATTTTTAAGGGGGTAGAAAGGGTAATTCATATAAAACAGCAGGATAAAACTGAATTACAAGGAGACAAAAAAGAAACATTTGATTTTCACACCTTAAAGTTATGAAAAAATGCCTTCTTTGGATATTATTGGCATAAAATATTTTTAGAATTGTGTCATGACTTGGAAAGTTGCTTAAAATCAAGAGATGTTAATACTTCAAAGCCAGATACCACAAATTCCCATCAGTCAAGTATAGCAGCAAGAAAATTGTAATAGGGTTATTTTTAATGCTAAAAGTATATGATAGGTTGTACTATAGCTATTTATTAGATATTTAGATAATAGGAAAACCACCAGTTTTGTTTCAACTTAACTTAAAAGTTGAAAAAAGTGCCTAAGTAAGTCCCTATTATAGAAAATAACTACTTTCAATTCTCTTGATATGTTTGTGTAGGGCCACACAACCCCATGAATAAATGCCCAGATACTTACCAGAAAAGACTAATGGCTTTTCTTATTTTCCTGGGAATTTAAAAAGGTAGTAAAATTCCAAGGTTTGAGCCAACCTCTGTTTACTTTGGCTGCCTCAGAAGACAGAAGTCGCAATTAAAACACTTCACCTAAAATAGAAGTATGTATGATGTTTCAAATCTGCACAATGGTGACTAGCAACTGAAAAGAAACCAAGTGGCTAAAATATTTTACATAAATAACTGACTGTACTATAATGATCCTGTATAAGTCAGGGAATCTGAAAAAAAGGAATAGCTTTTATTCCTAAAAATAGGTTTCCTATGTTCACAGAACCTAGTCTAAAATTATCAATGGCTCTTTTGTATTCATTCAAGTCTACAAATTGACACAAAAATATTTTAGCAATGCCTTTGAATTTCATTAGCAATGTCTAAAAATTTTAATTGTTGTGCCTTTCAAATAAGCTTGTAAATAATTTCAGGGCTGACAAATGTCTTTTGTTCCTATTGACCTTGCTTACCCTGGTTCTAAAAACCTAAGATATTAGTTGAATTTTGCATGTAAATAATTTAGAAAACATGATGAATTCTCCACCTATCTCTCTCTCTCCGCATTTTTAAAACCTTGGCAAAACATATGTAATAATACAAGATGCCTTTTTAAGTATACACATCCTTGGAATTAAGTACATTTATGTTGTTATGCGATGCCTTTGCTCTGAAAACAGCTGGATTTTAATGATAATGACTACAGGGCAGAAACCTTAGAGATAATTTATGTCCAAAGAAGAGAAATTCTCGGGTAAGAGTCCAGTCTAGTATAGATATTTCTGAGGCCGATGACATCAAGAGGCGAGTTAGCTCAGTCATCCATCGTATATCCTTAACACTCTGCAGACCTGTCCCTCTACAGATACTCTCAGGACACATTGCTAAATTTAAAGGCTTACAAAAATCTTTTTTTCTTTTGCACTTTCACCCTAAATACTTACAAAATATGTGTTGAATTTATCTTCAAAACCATATATGTATATGCTTGTGTTTATTTCTACCACATGCTCTCTCTCTCTCTCTCTCTCTCTCTCTCTCTATATATATATATATATGTGTGTGTGTGTGTGTGTGTGTGTCTGTGTGTGTGTATGCATGTCTGCTGGACAAATAAATATATATGTCATTAAAATATATATGTATATATGTGTGTATATATATATATATATAAAATATTTGTAACGATATTCTTCACTACATGCTAAGAATGAAACCCAGGGCTTTGCACATGTGAGGTAAGTGCTCCACTATTGAGCTACATCCTCAGCTCTAGAAATGTTTTAAACACACTTGTCTATTTTTCTGTAGACTAGAAACGTATGCTGATGGATTACTTAAATATATCTAGAATTGAGTACTTGAATATTACAAATATCGGAAAGAAGCAGCAAAATATACAAGAGATATAGTCATGTACTGTGTCTTGACTGAATAATGAAAACTTCTTGAGGATTTTGAGAAATAACTTGCCTAAGGAACAACTGTCTTCTGTAAGTGTATTTTGGGACTTGTGAACTGTATATTGAATGAGTAATCCATTTAGGAGTGCTGAGATGTAAGATGAAAAACATTAAACATTCTACAGAGACACAAGGTGTACAGCTCAAAGCCTCTTATATTTAATATATGCAAATTAGGGATACATCTGGCAACTTTAAGAGCTGGACAAGGACTCACTAGCCATTATGAACAAAAACAATTAGCTGTGTTGTGGTGTTCTTAATTGCAGATGGTATCATGCCAATTTGTTCATACCTCATGGAGTTCTTCTGTTTATGCTCATTGAATAGCCCTGTTTATAACTGCTCATAGAGTTGTTTGGCTTCATAACTTATATGTGTATCTGCCAACTAGTTCATCTAGCAGGAAAAAAATGCTTTGAAATATAATTTGAAGCACATTTTAGGCTATTTGCATTAACTATCTAAAGAAGGGTCTAGAGTATTTTAAGAGACTGACATGTAGAGTGTATAATCTTTCATGTAAGAAGTTTCATCTGTGTCTCCCGAGGCTTCTGTTTACACAGAAGAAAACTATGACGTGACATTTGCTAATAGCGTCTACTGAAAGGAGGATAGATTTTCAGGGCACTTCTAAGACATAGACTATGGTAATTATTAATGAAATAAATCTAACAATTTCAAAGAAAAAGTGTTTATTTTTAAGGAAACTCATTACATTTGATGTATGCCAAATTTCCACACACCCCCAAAATATCGAGATTTTAAAATCTTCATTTTTCTGGGTGAATCAGACCTCGATGTTCCCTAATGACACAAAATTGCATGTTTTAAGTTATGAATTACTAGAGGTATAAACTTTTACAAGATTTTGTCTCTATGTAAATCTCTGCTTAGCTCTAAGACAGGGATAATAAAATATTCCTATCTTTTGAAAATCCCATAAGATTATATATTGAAAAAAATTTCAGCAGTGTATTATAGAAAACTAAATATTAATTTTTGAAAATTCAGAATTATTTTACATGTAAATTGCTCTCCAAATCTTCTGTCTTTGCACAGATTATGTGTGTGGATATGTGTGTGCATGCATGTGTGTGTGTGTTTGTGTGTGTGTGTGTGTATTTTTTGGAGGGTAACTGAGGAAACTCTATGAGCTGAGTTTGTGACCTTAGAGTTCACAGCTAATGAGGGAGACAGCAGCACAAGCAATCACCATTCACTCTTTTCAGTGGTATCTAAGTGATGCAAAAAAGAAACTGTAAACAGCTTAACATATGTGAAGCCTAGACATATGATAGAGGAAAGAAAGAAGATAAAACAGACCAAGTAGAATGGCAAGGAAAAACTAGCTGAAGACAATCTTCTGAATGTCCTTATAGATAATTTAGAAGAGCTTGTGATATCTGTTCGCTCTATGAAATCATTGTAACTTCTTGTTCCAATCAAACTTTTTAATTAGAGATACAATAATCATAGTTTTAATGAAACTTAAGGGTCACAGTTTTAAGATATAATTTAAAGTTATCATACATCCTTTTCCAATTTGACCCCATTGTAACATCTTGCAAAACTATGGTTCCATATCAAAATTGAGATATTTATATTGACCCAGGCAAGTCATGGAAAAGTTTCATCATCACAAGGATCTGTGGTTCCCTTAGTAACCATACCCACCCATTCAGGATGCCCAGTATCCTCTAATAAATATTATATTTATCTAAATCATGTGTTATGTATATCTTCCCCCAATTCAGCTAAATTCCCCCTGGGATCTATTGAAGTTGTAGTATTAATCAATAGGAGAGTTTGCTAGCTTTTAAAAATTGCTATTATTCCATTTTAACAATATACTGCACTACATTTAGTCATTTAGCCATTGAAGAATATCTAGATTGCTGTCAGTTTTGAGCTATTATAGCAAAAGTTGCAAAAACATTTCTGAGCAAGTTTTTATGCAAGTGTGTTTTTATTCCTCTAGAATAAATGCTTAATAGTGCAATTACCCAATTGTACTATAGCCACATATTTTGTTTTATAAAATTTCACCACACCGTTTAGCAAAGTGGCTGTACCATTCTAGATTCCTGCAAGCAATAATTGAATGATTCAGTTTCTATATCTTTGCCAGTATTTGGTGTTGTCATTACTATTGTTATTATGTATATTACTCATAGTGATATAGTGTTACCATGGGTTTTGAATAGCAGATGATTTTGTTAGTAGGTGTAGAAGAACCTTTCTAATAAGAAAATCAAAGATGAAGTGGAATGGGAAAATTTTAGTCAGTAATATTACTTAGAATTATATTTAATTTATTTAGGTTAGAAAGGCCCAATCTGATCTTATTTATTTAGATTAGAAAACAGCAATGAATTTTGGAAGAAATTTCTGAAATTCCTGAGAAATTTCTCATACTATTTTACAAGTGTCATTCAATATGTTAGACAATTCGAGATTGGCAAAGAAGAACTAGTTTACTGACTCAGATTCAAAGGCCATATCCTGTTATCTCCACTTGCAGAGTATCCCTATTACATGGAAGCATAGTTTATTTTATATAATGCAGACTTGTATCTGTGCTTCAGAGCACAGCTACATAGCACAAATACTTACTGATCATCCTTTGAGATAGCTTGCTTTCAAGAGCGCAGTTTGAAGACTTGACAGATCAATCTGAGAACTCAAGATAGTCACTGAAAAAATAAAAACTCCTGATACATTTTCATTCATTGTATTTATTTAGCAATCTGCTTGTTTACTATCTGGCTCACATATATTTGCTCCACCAAAAGTTCTTCATTTGGTGGGAGGTGTTGAATAGTCCCAGCAGAAGCCTCAATTTTTATGCACTAATAGTTGCATATGAAAATGGAGGGGCTATGAGAGAGAGCACCCATAGTATATAGGAAGTATAGTCAGCTCTCCATATCTGTGGTTCTGCATCCATGGGTTCAAGTAACCAAAGTTCAAAATATTTTTTAAAATTTTATCTGTGCCTAATATTGATATTATGCCCTAAAAATACCATATAACAACTACTTATATAATGTTGGCATTGTGTCAAATATTTTAAGTAATACAAAAATTACTTAAAATATCTGGGAAGAAGTGCATTGGTTACATGTAAATATGGCATCATTTTATTTAAGTGTCTTGAGTGTCTGCATATTTGGTGACCTAAATGGGACTCTGGAATCAATCCTATCTAGATATCAAGGGACAACTACAGTCTAGAAACCTATATCAGAGTTCATCAGTGTTACAGATTTAATATAATATATAGGACTTATATATGGGATATATGGCTTACAATGGCTCTATGCAGAGTCTGGTGTGGAAGAATGCAAAGGGGCTGTCTGCATGCTAGATAGCCGAATGATCCACTCAAAAGTGGAAGATGTGGAACTTACTGCAGAGTTCCACTGGTATCTACATCAGGAAGCAGAAGGGTCTTCTTGGGAAGGCTGGAGAGTCTGGCTTGGAACCCCAGAAAATGGCCATGAAAAAGGTGATGGCAAAGTTTGGAGTACAACCAAAGAAGCAGAAGTGAGATTTCCTTCTTCTTTCTCTTTTTATTCCATCCAGGCTACAAGCCTATTGGTTGGTGCCATCCACACTAAGGATGGGGCTTCTCTCTTTAGCAAATCCATCACCTAGATACACCCAGAACTATGCTAAGCCTATCAGCTGGGTAGTTCTTACTCAAGTTAACACCATGTTTAACTATTCTAAACCCAAATATTAAGTTTATGAAACTAAGTAGAATAAATATAAAAGAATCTAAAGTAATAAAATTACTTTTTAAGAAGATGAATTAATATGTTTCCCCAATGAAATAGAAGCTGCATGAGCTTTGTTTCTGGCTTCTTGACACAGTGCAATTTTTCAGGTAGATAGTATTTTTGTTAGCACAAATATTGGCACCATCTTTAAAAACTGAATTTGAGACTTAAATTAGAGTATTGAAAAGTATATAATGTAACACGGTGATTGAACATACCCTACATTACTAGAGATGGTTGTTTTATTATCTAAGGGAAAAATGTAGAATCCAAGCTTCTTCTATAACAGATAGAATCTATTCCCACAAATCTGAAAATCAATAAAACTTGTTTTGGGAAAGTAAATGATTACTTGATAATTTATCTTCTACACCATCTTCCAGTGAAAGTATTAGGAAGATTTGTGTGAATTTAATTAGGTGTGTAGTGCTTTTGAAAAGTAAGAGTTGCTGTTCACAAAAAGAAAAGCCAAGTTGAGCTTTTTTAAAGAACGACCCAATGACTTTTTATTTCAATCTAATACAAAACTAAAATTAGAAGCATGATTATTATTGTTCTTTTCCTTATTAATTATCCAAAACTGATAGGAAAGTTGAACTTAAAAATGGATCAACTGACTCTGTTTTCTTGAATTCTCATTTATTGTAATCCTTTTGTTGCTCTCTGAATTTATCATTCTCTTTACTTCTATTTATATCATTCTAAAGTAATGCTTCCATATATGACCTTTATTTGACATAAATTTCTTATAATTTTATCCATGAAGCAGCAAAGTAAGAACATTAAGCCAATAAATTATCCATATGGATTTACCATCAAAGTGTTAATAATTTATTTCAAGTACTCTCCTTTTATATAATTCCTTTCCTCAAAATGGCCTTCTTCAGTTGAGTTATAAACCTTAGTGAAATAGAATTATAGCCTTAGATTAAGAAATCTTGAGATATAATTCTCCAAACTGTTTCTTTTTTCTGCTGAAAAATTTTAAAAGGTCATTGTTTTGTGGAAAATTTGACTCTCACTCTACTCTCTCTCTCTGTGCATGTGTGTGTGTGTTAAAAATTAGAGACGCATTGAAAGATGTTTGAAAGTAACAACTTAGTGGTTTAAAATAGTTAAATCTTTCTTATTAATCATGTTTACATATACACAGTTTTATGTTCAATATCTATGGAGAAATAGCTTTGAAATGTTGGATTGTTATCCCTAATTCTATAGTATTTTTCATACATTGTTGAAAGTTCAACTAAATAAGTTTTTCCCCAAAAATGCTAAGAGTATAGTGACTTTTACTAGTCATTGATAGATTATACCGCATGAAAAGTTTATCAGGCATTGATCAACAAGACAATGAATGTTTTATATGGGAAGTCTCCTTTCTGAGGAATGTCAGACCCATATCACATGGGCATCTACCTTACTTAACTTATGGTCCTGAAGCACATGTAATTCCAGGACAGAAGTTTAGTCATAAAATGCAATACAAAAGTGATCAATGTCACAATATGTTTTAGTCATACACATCACTAGAGCTCTACTTAAAAATTGTGTGAATTTTAATGTTACAAAACTTTATATAAAATCTGAATTAACTAACATTCAAGTTTATGCATATAAAACATACATACATTTAGATGCATGGACATAATAAATACACATAAATTTAAATCATTTTAGTCCATGATATATTTTAACAGAAAAGATCTTATGGGCAGAAATAGGGAAGTTATTGTCTTAGACAAAAAAAGTAGATCATTTCAACATCCAAATATCAATCACAATATAATCTTTAAAAATGCATGCTCTTTGTGGCTGTATTTCTATTACTTGCAGCTATTAAAATATTTCAAAAGATATTGCATAGAAGTCTCTTGATTCCTAATCCAGCTATGTGATCTGGGAATGTTAATTTGTCTTATACACATTATTCTCATTAAAATTAAGTGTTTAGATTAAGGTCCCATTGTAAGATATGTCACATGAAACTAGGGCATTCAAATGAACTGCTAACATTGCTGAAAATTTGATCTGATCTTGTCCCTTGCTTTATCCTTTTCAGAAACTCTGTCCCTGTCAATGTCTATAATTTTAATTTACTAATCATCACTACATATTTACTCACAGGGATCTGTTTCCTCTATTCCCACCACAACACTGATACCAATTAAGTCTATAGCAGTAATATGAAACATCCCTTTCTAAAATTCGGCTCCTTCTATAAACCCTGCCTATGATGCTGATGACTTATTTCATATAATCCCCACTATACAGTATCTATAAACTAGTTCATTGTATCTTCCCACTACCCTTCTACTACATCACTTAAACGAATTTCCTCAGCTATGTGGGATGCATGATTTTTAAGCAGCAGAGTTAACTTTCAAACAGACCATCTTTCTGATCCTCAGTCTAGACTTCCCCTCATTGCTCATCCGTGATGACTGAAATTTATGCCCTGATGCTCATTGCTGTCATTCAATGCCTAATCATAAATAAATGATAGGTTTTCTTTAGCAACTCAGTTTTTCTCCATGTCTAATTAGTGGATCCTTGGATGAGGTGCTGTTGAGATAGCAAAAAATTGGCTTCTAGTTTTGTACTGCTAATGAGGATTTTTGTCTGCAAGTAAACTGCCTGTAGCAACTTGGTACATTCTCTTACTTTACATCCACTCACTGTCACCCCATTACACTCTTCCAATTCTGCAAAATCGTACATCATTCCAGGAGTGCTTTCCTGTTATGTCTCTAGGGCAGGATCATCTGGAGAGTAGTGTTCATGTACAGACCCACAATCTGTTCAACTTTTCATTGCATTACTAAACTTCAGAGAGCTATTTGTTTTACCTTCTTTAGAAGCATAGAAAGGTTTAAATGTACCCTGATCAAAGATTCCAATTTGATAAATGTGTGATAAAAAACACATTCTTAGAATACCCATGTCATTCTCAGTGGTTCTGATGTCAATTATTGTATTTTGCATATTCTCTGCTCAAACGAGGAAGCACCTTATATTGCCTTAGACTTGCCTGGACACTTTCCTTTTTCCAAATGAAAAGCTGTTCAGTCTTTATTAGTTAGTGGACCTTATTCTCCTACCAGTACTAACTTGTAAATGAAATGAATGTGGTGAAGAAGAGAGAAGTATGGATATCCAGATAGAGCTACTTTCCTAAGTGAGAATATTCTTGTACCTTCCATCATACACATAATAGTGTGTTGTATTTTTAACTCAATTTATCTTTGGTTAAAATCTTTCAACTAAGTGACTTTAACATTCCAAAAACATACCCTTTAAAGATAATAGTTTATAGATGGATTAACAATTGGTATGGAAAATTTTCATGCAAGGTACCTTAGTCAATTTTGTTGTCCATCCACAAATTAAAGGAGAAATTTGTTTTGACTCATGGTTACAGTTCATGGTGAGCTGGCTCGAGGGCAAGAGCATCAAGGTGGAGAGGCACAGTGGAGGAAAAGCTGTCCACATTGTGTTGAAGCAAAGTGAGCAGAGAGGACCCAGCAGGAGAGATATGTTCTTCTAGGTCATGCCCCAGTAATCAGCTTCTACCTGAGCCCCACCTGCTAAAAGCACATCACCTGTAGTGCCCCCATGGTCCAATCACTTTCCAAAAGCTCCTCCTTTGATTACATGAGCCTCTGTGGGAACATTCTAGACCCAAATTACAACACCTGATAAGGGAGGTAGAGAGACATAATTTTAACACGTTGTAGTTTAATTATATTGGGTCTCTGCAATTGACTACTACATAATATTACTATGAAATGATGTCAAAAGAGAACACTATCAAGTATGGCTTGCGTGAAATATATGCAGAATTCATTAACAGAAAATGTGATTTGAAGTAATATACGTATGGTAGTAAAAAACAATTGGGTAAGAGAAAGGGAGGAAATCTGTAATATGAATATATTACAGTTAGAGTTCTAAAATAGCATGTACAAAATATATAAGATGAGAATTTTCAGGTCCCTGGAATTTACTAATTGCAGTATGAATTTAGGTCTGAATGTAGACAAAAGTCAAAATATAAAGAGCTATAAACATTTCTACCTGTCTGAACTTTGGTTACATCATTGACAACGTAGATATAACAGTCGCTTATTATAGGGTTTTGTAAGTTTTAATTCAATTTACAAAAAGTGTCTAGCCAAAAATCTACTCCCCCATAAATCAATTTGCATTATCACTTAAATAATAAATCACATGAAACCTCTTAGAATATATAATCAATCATGTATTACACATGATTAATATATTATAAAAACTATTCGTAGTAGGCACTAATTTTCTTTTCAACAAAAAGTGTTCTTTAAGAGAAAATCATTTCAGTTTTAAAGAATGATTCACCTGATGTAGTATATAGGCTGCCATCTAGTGTCAATATCTTTGAACTTGAGGTATGCAGTCCTCAAAGCCAAGAAAGGGTTCAGATCCAAATCACACATGAAAACCTCATTTTAGAACAAAGAATATGTGGAAGTTTCCAGACACATCACATTTTTATCGCTGATATACAGGTTGTTTCTCTAAATCTACAGTTTTCTTTTTAAAAGCATATTTAAAACAGTACTGCCCAAAATTCACCTTTAAAATGTTGATAATCCATGTCTATATTTATATACAACCATACAAGCACAGATACACATATGTTGTAGGCTGATTTCTCTGCTGGAAGCCTCAGTTTTTAAAAATAAAATTATAGTGACAGAACTTTGTGTCTTTGCTTGTTTATTGTTCAAATTTTTCAATTTGAAGTGTTGGCAGTCTTTTTCAATTTTCACATTTTCTTCCAAAATTTTTTTCTTCCTAAAACAAATGTTTGAAAAAACTGGTTTAAAAGACTCATTGAGCTTTCAGCAATGATTAACTCTAACTTTCAGACTACTATTAAAGTAGACTGCAGACCCTCTCTTTTATTCTGTTCATGTGAAAAATATTTTCCATTGTATTTATAATAGAATTTTTGTGCTCACCAGGAGCCTCCAAGAAGAAATAGCAACAGAAGGAGTACGACTTGGGATAAAGTCTTATTCTTATTTGACCAACATTATTATTGTGACAAGATTTTTTTCCAGATAGGAAGAACATTTATTTCAATGAAGTGGTGTATTTGGCACATTGATAATGAAATCTGAGTGTTTTATCTATTGTTTCTCTATTTTTTGCTGACTTGAAATAGGTTTTCAAATTTACATTGTGGATTCAAATTACATTATGGATTCACTAAAATTTGAGGATGGTTTAGCTGCAGTTAAATGACAAGACTTTTAATTTTAACTTTCTATTGGTAAAAAACTATTTTAAATGACTTAAAATTAGCACTGTATTCTTTAGGATCTATTTTTATTGTTGTTTTGTTTTATTAAAATAATCTTTCTTTAGTATGCTGTAACTATTTTTTTCATAAAATCTTTTGTATAAAATCAAACTATTTCTATGAATATATACTTATTTATATTACATATTATATATATATATATATATATATATATATATAATATGTAACATACACTCTGTTTATTTTTCCAGTTTGGTCTTCTGTTAAACTGAAAAAAAATTTCCTTCTAACATTGCATGAGTTATAACAACCTCTTCTATTACTCTTTTTTTTATTTTTACCTGTGTGGTTTCATGTGCTAATACATAGGAAGTCTGAACTGTCAGGTTTATGTAGTAGTTTCAAATAAAAAATAACAGCACTATGCCACTCATCCCTAACCCTGTACAATAGCAATAAATACATGGTTTATAATATAATTATGAGATTAGGAATTGAGTTTTCCTTTAAAATACGTTTTCATACTGCTATGATAGAGATATTTTTAATGAGAGTTAAGTTTAAAAGCAGAGCAAAAGCCTTGTAATTTTATAATACTTTAAATAGATCAAGGCTCTAATATTCTTTTGTTTACTGGTATTTCTAGAAAGTAAATTTAGACGCAGCTCAAGCACTTGAAGGCTTAATTTATCCCTCAGCATCACTTTCTCTAGCTGTACTCTATGAAACATCATCTGCATTCTTCACAATGAAATGTCATTGTGCAACCTGATATTACCTGTTCCCACTGATAAAGGAGGAGACGATGGTGATATGCTTACTCTTTTGCATACCATGAATTTAAATTTCAATTAAGTCATATTAAATGTTCTATTCTATGCCATCCTTATTTAACATTAGTGATGATTAGTTTGTAATTTCTGTTGCTATTGATGCCAGCTTTCTACCCTCCCATCTGTGGTTATATAGTTGAAGATTTCACACATTTCCAATTATATTTATTTATATTTTGAATTTATGGGGTTTAAAAACTCTTAAAATTTAACTAAGTGAGAAATGTTTCAAATTAAGAACCATGTTTTTATAACCACTAACCACAATCTGGGTTGATGAAATCAATAGATGATAAAAGTTTTAAGCTAATTTTTAAAGTTGTGTTTTATTTTCTCCTTAAAGTGAAAATTTTAAAAAATTCTAAGTAGCTTTGAATCCAGTGGGCAATATTGAAAAAAAATTGACTTGCAGGATATATTTGTAAGTAGATTTTAGCAAGTATATTTGAACTTAATTTATAATTTTACAGAATCCTCTCAAAATATAATACTCCCCTACAGATTTTCACTCTTCCTCAAGTTATTCTCTTTCTTGTATTTTCTCTTTAGTCTACTGAACCTCATGCATTCATTGACCTTAGGACTTTTACTCATATCCTCTCTGTCTCTCTTTTTTTTTTCCTATGTGATGCTTATATGATTCATGCTGCTCCCTTAGTACGGTCCTCCTTGTCTCTCATGTACATGCTGGTACTGACCTCCATGCTGATCCTGGTGACCAGTGACTTCTTCCTCCACAAAGATGGTACACGGTCCATCTAAAATGTAATTTTAGTGACTTATTCCATGGTTCCTCATTGCTTACTGATGAGAGAAAGGTTGGCTAACATGTGATGGGATAGCTTTGGATTAATTCTGTGCAATGAATACTTACTTTTTAGAATGCAGTAGTAAAACTAAGTTCTTGAAAGTTATTGAATTGGACAATATAAATAACTGTCTTTATGAAATATATTTTTTAAAAGGGAAGGGTTTGTATAAAGTAAAATGAGTTCAACATTGTATATGTTTCTAACATATGCATACATGTAATATATACAAATATATATATTTATATACATGTATGTGTGTGCATGTCAGTGTGTATAAGTAGGTGTTATATATATATATATATATATATATATATATATATGTGTGTGTGTGTGTGTGTTTACTATAAATATAAGAGGTAGTCATCAGTCAAACCAATTGGTCCGCAAATGCCTAAAATGAGAAAATATTTCCACTAAATTTAACAATGACCCATGGATTTGACATCAAACTTTGAAGGATGACAAGGAATCAGCTCCACAATCTATTAAACTTTTACCAATTGTTTGAAATTAATATCATTCATATCATTGAAGATCATTGATATCATTAAAACTTTGAAAATTTTTGTTGTTTATAACTGACTCATGTGCCTACTATAATGATAACAACATAGAATTTATATTCAGTTTTTCCCACTTTATATGAAGGAGAATAATTGTATAACATATTCAATTGCCCTATTCTATTTACAATCAGTACTTTCATTGCTCTATATGAGGAAAGAAGAAGAAACAACCATTTTGATGTATCTTAGTTTGTGGGAAACTGTGGGTGGTAGTTTGAAAGGTGGTTAGAAAATTATCCCCTAAAGACATTTCTGGTTAAACAACTTTCAGAATAAGATTGGAGCTAACCCAAAGGTATTGGAATGGAAGGGTGACGTGGGTGGTAAAGGTGGCTTGTGGCTAGAAACTAATTAGCATTGCATAAATTACTAATCAAATTTGCTTTCTCAAATATAGACATGATTTATTCCAGAGAGGGTCTTGGTATAAGTGACCTAAATATTGACCTATTTTTGTTATCTTTCCTGGTATTAAATAAAATACTTTTTGATAGACAGGAATTTGTCAGGTGATTTTTTGTAATATTTCATTAACAAATTTATATTTTTTAAAACTCTAATGTAGAAAGAATCAAATCACAGAAATCTTGTAAAATACTATGTAAATTTTCTATTATAGTCTATTATAATATAGTTATATGTTCATAATAGTATTTCTCTGTATCATATTTCAATGGTAAGAATTAGGTAAGTTAGTGCAGGTGAAAACTTTTGAACAGTATTTGGCTAATACTAATTATTTAGAATAAACTATTATTTTTATTGTTATACAGTATGTCAATTCATTCCAGTATGCAAAGGTATACATTCTATAAATACACATTTAAATAGTAGAAATTTGAAGTTTATTATTCCAGCATGACTCTCATTTGTTCAGTAGTTAAGAATATTGAATATAAATTATAATTAGGTGGGATGTTTCGATAAATTTTTAAATGATTTCACATTATTTTAAGAAACATCTTTTTGTAGGTTTTTATCACATGAATTTATGTTGCATATAAGTCTGTTTTTGTGGTCATTTATATTTACTTTCAAATACTCTTTCAAAACTTTTTTTGTTAAAGATATTACATATTGAACAGTAGGCCTGTGTATAAATATTTATAACATCCCTTTTTGTAAACAAGTTAGTGTCCAAAATAGGAGACATTTGAATACAACTAATTATTCTTGTTGTCTTACTGTTAAATAAAGACAGTTAAGAATTGGGACAATTCTTTCCTGAAAGTCCAGGATGCTTTCAAGGAAACATCTTTTAGGATAAGTTGGAATTTATGAAGCAGAAGCATGAAAGGCTTTTGAGAAAGAAACCATGTTTCAAGATATCTAGTTATTTTTTTAAAAGCATGATTTTTCTTTACATTTGTATTTGCCATATAAAATTACTAGTAGTTACTGGCAGTTGATCTTGGGAAATGTTGGACAAATGCTGGGGAGTTAGTAGCAAATTATGGTTTAGTGGAATCCTTGTTTTATTACGTCTTTACTGGTGAATATTAACAAGACATTGTCTTACCTTTTCTGAATATTATCTTCCTCACCTGTTAAGCAAGGGCAATAATAAGAATAACTTAAAATATTTGCATTAAAAATGATAAATTATGTAAGTGTTTAAGATAGTACCTGGTACATAGGTACATTTGTGTTGTTGTTTTAGTGTATGTTAGGGATAAAGTTAAAATGGATTCCTGGGCTTTGGAGGACAGATAATCTCTGTATCCTGCATTTCTCTAACACAGCAAAAGCTGCTAATGTAAGAGCTCTAAAAATGTCTGAGATGTGTATGGCTCTGTAGATTTTGAGCTCTGATGTGTTCAAAGAGTCTTCATTCATGCATTTAGTCAGTTAGTACAGATAAACTTTAAAACTAGGATTGGATATTATGATAAACTTTCATAGAGGATAGAATATAATCACAAAATGTCATCTGACAAAAGATAATTTAACTATATTCATTCTGTTGTTTGAAATTAAATTTTCATGACAAGGACTTCCTTTATGGAAATGTCTTTCCTACTAAAGCAATGACCAAAGAAGGGAGAGAGTTAAAATAATTCTTTTACAATTTAAATGATTATCATTATAAAAAACAGTAAGTCCAATACGAAAAGCTTTTGAGACACAGTACAAATTATCCAAAGGGTCATATTTCAGAACTATTATCGTTTACTGAAATTAAATTTATAAAGGCAAATCTTTTAAGTCTTATAATCTTAGGATTATACCAGAAGATAATTATTTTAAGAGATAATTATTAAATGTGAAAGTAAATGAGACAGAAAATAAACTTTAAAAGAACATAAAGTAACAAGTAGACTTCTTTAAAACTGATAATTTATGAGTAATACAATTTCTAATTATTTCTGTATGTGAAAATAACTTGAAATTAATGATTTTAAATGAAAAATATGAATATTAAGTGATATTTTGTTAGGAAAAATATTGAGAAGATAGGCTTACTGGAATCAAAACTATTACATTTTGTGACATCTGAAATCTAATTGAATTTGAAAATTTTATATGAAACATTTACAATATAATACTACTCATATTTATAAATATATATATTTTTATTTGGATTATTTAGGCTCCTTATGTGGAGATCTATTGCTTCATATAAATACTTTTCACCCTGTATTTGTAATATAACTTGGTATATCATTGAAATTTGGCAAAATTGTTAATTTTATAATTAAATATGTAGTTATTTTGTTTAAGGAATATTTCACTTAAAGGTTTAGCTTTTATACATATGCAAAAAAAATATGTGTATAGTTCAGGCGCAAAATTTACTGATTTGGGTTTACAGACCTCATGTTTTAAATGAAAATAAGAAAAATTCAGGTGTCAGGAAAACAGTCTGTAGAATACTGATAATATTCCACTGAGAAGATTCTGGGTCTTTTGTAGGAAATTAATCCTTCTACCTTAATGATATCTACTTGAGTTCAGTTTTAAACCAAGATATGAAGTTCAAATTTAAATACAAATAATAATCAAATGATTTTATCCCACCCATTTGTCTACAGTATTGCAAAGGCATTTCAAAACTCAACAATGATATTTAATTTTCTTTGTTTATAATTACAATTACACCATAGTGCTTTACATCAAAAGGAGTAAACCGATTTTCTAACTCTTGCATACAAATTGTAATTAAGTTATCTGAACCAGCTTACTATACTTAAGGGTTTTTGTATGGAAATGTGAGTGAACCCTTTTTGTCCTAGATGTCCACATAAGAAAAAGTTTATTAGAAGAAAAAAGAAAGGAAGAAAAAGAAGGGATTACCCAATGACAGAAACTGGTTTGGAGTTAGACAATGCCTTGTTACTGGTGAAAGAAAGACATTAATTTTAGTTTGCTTCAGGACTCTGAAAGAAGCTGGCTCTGTTTACAGCACCTGAATGTTTTAATAAAGACAGTCCCCCTCTATTACACCAGCAACCTGAAATTTTTATACCATAATTTCTGAACCCCACAACTTGTGCTGCTTCTATCAGCTCTCCTGGAAAATCTAAAGTTATTATAGATTAAATTTAACCTGTATTGAAGAATAAACTTGGAAAAGGATTTAAATCAAAGGTAATATTTTAATAAATTTACCAAAAATTCATGTGTAAGAATTGCTGTGTCTATTATGCAATTGATCTAAAAAATGATAAAGCAACATAATCGTGAGACATTTGGTGTTTGAAAATATAGGTTTAATTCCTATCTCTTAATTTCCAAGTTGGTCAAGTCCCTTAATCCACAGGAACCTTCTGAGTTTATAACACTAGAGAAAAATAAGTGCCTCATCATTTATTCTGCAAGGCTGTTGTAAAAAATCAAATAAGATAATACATATATGAAAGCACTTAATACAATTTTGACCATCGAAACATAAATATTATTATTTGTATACTGGATATGATACTGATTAATGAATCATATCTAAAATAAAGTCCAAAGCAGCTATGCTTACAGGGGCCAGCCAATGGTTGATTTTATTGACTTGGAAGCCACTACTAATTAAAGCATGATTGATGTTTGTGTTGTTCACATTTGTCCACTTTTAAAACTACTATCCACTGATAGTAATTCATAAACGTTTAAAATGTATAACAACAGTCAGCTACATTCGGGCCTAGTTCACATGCTCTTAGCTCATGCTGAGATTTCACAATGAAGCCTGCTGAGTAAAAACAGTTTCACAGTTTTCTTAGGGTGAATTACTTTCCATTTACCTAAACCAAATTCTAAGCAATTCATTGCAAAAGCCTCATTTAAAAAAGAACAAAAACAATAAAAAATGCAAAATAGAAAAGCAAATGAAAAACAACAGAAAGAAACACACAGATTTTCTTTGCAAAACAAAGTGTATGTATTTCTCTTTACGTAAATGTGAAAATAAGAAGTGAGAATAATTACAAGTATAATATCGTATAATAAAATTATTTTTCATTTACATTTTGTTAGGAAAAATGATTTGAAAAGTAATTACAGCTAATCTATTCCCATTTTGTGATAGTAAGAGTAACACTCATTTTTGAAAGTTCCAATATCAATAACAAAATGGATAGATCAATTATTTAAAAATTATTATGTATATTAATGAAGCTAAAAAGACCTTAGAACTCAAGAATAGAACTCGATTTGGCCATAGTTTAATAAATAACACTTTCAATGTCCCAATCTTAGGTTACCTTCAAAATCCAATGCTAAATATCATTTTTAATAACTGCTTATTTCATTTAAAAGTTTTTAGAGACATTTTAAAGTGAGTACACTTCTGTTGAGTTGCTTTCATGATTTTTCACTTGATCTGGACTTCATGAGAATGGCTCTAGTGTCCCCACCACATGGAAAGCAAAGAATGGTATATTAATGATCATACGTGTCTTATAACCACTAAACTTGCTGAAATTTAGTTTTCCAATATTTAAAGCTGCATAATGACACTTCATTGGGAATCTTACATGACTGAAATAATTCTGTAGATAAAGTGATTAGAAAGTGTCTTGTACAGTGTTTGATTAGTAGAAACTATCATATAGTTTATCTCTGGGAAATGAGAAGAAGTTAGATGTAAATAAGGCTGTGATGCCAAAAGCACAAACAAACAGATGATCACAGTACATATTATTAATCCATTGTGAAAAATTGAGTGTGCAAGAATCAACTTTGTTATTCCAGAAAGATTAGGGTGTATTCACAAGTTACATGTTCTTCCATGGATTAAAGAATCTGGGTAGGAAGCTTCTCATTCTTGTCCTAAATGAGGTATTTTAGAGAAAGAATTCAAATCTCATATTCTTAGGAAAATTATATTGATACAGCCTGTTTCTAAATATGCATTAAAGTAGGCGTCAATACTGGAATTCATGGTGAATAGTCAACTCCTAGGACCTATAGTGTTTTTCTCTTCCACACTTTTGCCTGGTACCAAATGGGTGTCCTGACTCTATGAGCTTATTTGACTCTCATAAAATGTTTCTGCTGGGAAATATCCACAATGATATCAAGAAGTGTGCCCATAAAAATGTGCATGAATCCCAGTTCAATAACCAAATCATTAGAATGAGTAATTTGTAGAAACTCAACACTAACTCTTTTCAGAAATAAAATGAATTGCATTAAGTGATGCATACAACACATATCATACTTGGTGCAGCATATTATTTTTAGAAGTGTAAATTCAGCTAACAGAGAGGTACAAGCATTGATTAAAGATCTGACCACCACTGATGATACATAGAAAAATTTCATTCTTAAACTGTTTTAATTTTAGTAGAACTGAAAGTTGGCCTGTATCTAGTTAAGGATGCAGAAATAATGTCTAAAAAGCATGGCTGCTAGTTGATTGGAGGGAGAATGCTCACTCCACATGACAGTTAAGTTTATGATATCAGTGTTGCAAAAGTGAAGAACGTAAGCAAGCAGTGTAAAAGCCAGCGGTGCGCATTAACATTTCATATGTTGAATTTAATAATGTATTTTTCATGCTAAATAACTTTCTGAAACTTATTTCATCTGATTTGAGATGTGACTTGAGAACTGCCAATATGTTAGGCAATCTGCTGCAAAATTGTCTGTTTTCATCTAAGTACCTCTGCATCATCTTTAGCTTTGCTGTATCTTTCTTTCTTCTTTTTTTCTTCTCTCTCTCTCTCTCTCTCTCTCTCTTTCTCTCTTTATGCAGCCCTACTCAGCAAACTGGAGAGCTTATATTTATGTTTTGGGTAGCTGCAGTACACTAAAGTGATATTTTTAGGTACATTCTCAGGACAGCAAGCAAAGGTAAATGTCAGCATCAGGGCAGACACTAAGGCCTGTGCAAATAGCACATATTTGCAGAGAACCAATTAGATTAGACTGTGAAAACTGGACATCGAGTGGGTTGCATATGCAGACAAGGTGGGATTTCCAGAGATTTGGGAAACTTCCAAAACTCTCTATTCCACTCACTACTAGCTGATGTATTTAAAATGTTATTGGCAAGCATTCATTCTATTAGATCATATATTTCCAAAACTATTGTCCCTATTAAAATATAAACTCTACAGAGAAGGTCAAAGTCTTTAAATTATATCAGAAATAAAAAAGTTTTGTATGAATGCTGTCTTAGTTACTTTTCTCATTGCTAAGACAAAACACCCAACACCCAAAGTTAAAGGAGGAAAGAATTATTTAGCTCATAGTTTGTAAAAGTTTCAATTCATAGTTGGCTGGCTCCAAAGCAAGGTGGCATGGCAAAAGGACATCACAGAGCAGGCAGGCAGAAGGCAGAAAGCTGCAAGCAACAAACAATAAGAAACAACAACAGCCCTTTTGTGTCTTGCACATTTTATCCAGCCTATTCGCCTTTAGGACAGGTAGCACTCACACCCTGAATCCTAGCTTTGCACCACGCATGAATCCCAGCATCACATCCTTGATCCCACCATCACAGACCCTAGATCCAGCCACCTCTGAACAGCCCCACCTAGAAACTCATGAGGCTTTGGGGGCACATCTAGACACAAGTCATAAAAAATGTCATCACAGAGGTCCTGAAAATTTTGATAAAAGAGGTGGTGAGGAGAACACTCCAAAGGAAACATGTTTGTGGGGGAGAGGTGACATGTTGTAATGACCATTTTGTCTTACTATATCCATGTTTTGTTTGCCTTCTACCTAGACGAGAAAGCTGTAACCTCATTTAGGAACTCCCATGTGTTTCTAGTTCTCCTGCAATAATATTTAAGTTCCCGAGTTTAAAACTCAAATTATTTAGACTCAAATTATTAAATTTATTATAAAATTAAAAATATTATAAAAGTATGAAACTCATGTTATTTAGTTTAAAATTCAAATTATTTTGAGTCAATTCATTTCACTATGGAAAGCAATGATAGTGCAGTAGAAAGTACAGCAAAGAAGACTCAACTCTAGTTTTTGGGGTTTTGTTTCTGCAAAAGGCTTTATATTCTCTTGGTCCAAGACTTGGGAGGGGTCTTCACGGATTTGAAAAAGCTGTGTGCTGGCTGGAGGAAGAGGGTTAGGCCAAAACCCTGATGCCAGGTGAGCAGAGCCCCTCAGAGGCCTCTGGGCTCTGGGGACCTCCTAGTCGTGCTTGAGGGTGAGCCTTTCAAAGAGGTACTCGCCCAGCCCACCATGGGGCCCTGCCAGCCTGAGGAGGTTAGTGAGGTGGTCACCTATCTTCTTGATGAGCTTCACCTCCTCATCTAGAAAGTGGTTCTCCAGGAAATCACAGAGATAGGGGTCTGTCTTGGCAGAGCCCAAGGCATGACGTTCCAGAAGAGCTTGATTCAGGTTCTTCTCCAGGGCCAGGGTGGCTTCCATGGCGTCCAGGGTCTTACCCTACTCATCTTCAGAAGGTTTCTGAATGTCTTGGAAGAGCGCTGGGCCTCTGCTCTGGTTCTGCATCTTCAGATGCTCAGCACCTTCTAGTTTCTCCTTGGCCAGCTCTCGGAAGAAATTACCCACGCAGGAGTCAAAGAGAAGTAGGTGTAAGAGGCCCGCAGGTGCAGATTCACCAGGCGGTTGACAGCAGCGTCCACCGTGGTGGAATAATTCTGACAAATCTGAGAAGTCATGGCTGCTCAGCAATAAGGAGCTACCCACAAAAGAATGATATTGGCAGGTCCGGAAGCAGGAGATGGTCCAGAGATTTGTAACTGGAAGGTTGATGAAGGATGAAAAAGAGGAAATCTCATGGTCTGTTTCATCCAAACACTGTTGAAGCAAGAGACAGAACCGTGGGAGCTGCAGACATGTTGCTTTCTACTCAAGTTTTGGTAGCTGCCCATACCATGCTCCTGGCACTGACTCCCAAATCTTATAATCATCTGGCCATGCATAGTAAGATTATGTGCACTGCAAGTGCCCTATATTCCCATCTACCACTGGATTATCTTTTACTAAGCATGGTATATAAATACAAAAATAACATTAATGCATACATGGGAAATCCGGAGACAAGAGCAAAGAAAAATATAATACTAATGTATATTTGCAATTTTTCTCTTTGCTTCTCTTAGGAAAAAAAAAAGGTGTGAGTTATTTCAGAATAATAGTATTTTAGAATAAAAATAGAAACAATTCTAATCATATATAATTTCCCAACCAAAGTTTTTAGATAAAACTTGAGTTACTTAAAGTTGAGAATTTATAAGATGATTGTGAACATAGGAAAGATGTGAAAACACATTTAGTAATACATGTTAATGAAGAAGTGAATAAAATGTAGCAATAGAAATAAACTTATGGGAGGAAGTCATACTCATTAATACATCATGAGTGCTTCTATAAATTTATGGAATTAAAAAAAAATGTCACTGGGGTTATTAGCTGGGCCTGGGCAAAGAATGAGCAAATACGCATATTCCAAGCCTAAAGATAAACAAGAAATATGGCATAAAGCATATATTGAGAGACAGTTTCAAGATACATTTAAGGACAGACTCACACGGTGTGTACTTTGTTTAGCTGGGAGTAAATGTAACAGGAGGCCTTAGCTTACTGGTCATTGATAGTTCACACGTAGAGAGAGTTTTCTATAGAATTCACCAGATGAAGTTTAAAACCTAAACAGAGTCAATCAGAGGACAAGAAAATTATATAGGGAAATATTTATTGCTAGTTACATCCATGCCAAAATAGCCTTTGACATGTCCCTGAAGGCTTCTCTAGCTATGATACAGAAAAGAGTTTGTCATAAATACCAAGGAGAGCTGTCTTAAGGCAACAAGTGTAGAAGCTGTAAGAAGGCACATGGTTTCTAGTGCTTGACCACAGTGAACTAGTAAACTAAATAATTCAGACTTCCAGATTGAAGGCAAGAAAATCTCTAGGACAGGTAAATGGACTAGGAAAAAAACCACCATATGGCATGTAATAGTGAATTTAATGAAACCTTGGAAGGAAGACTTTCACTAAGAAAACATAATTTTCTTTACAGGGTTAGTGTGACAGTAAAACAGTTAATTATACAAATTGCATTTTACGAATGAATGTTTGCAGAACTGCAAAAACAAACTTGCAAAGACAAGAATTAAAAAGGCATTGAGAAAACGGGTGAAAAGGGCCTGGAACATAGGTGATAAGAAATTATTTGCTAAGCACAAAAGGGATAAACTTTGTAAAATAGAAATTGGTATTCTAACAAGGACAGTGTCCTAGAGGAAAGCTAAATCAATTGAACATCAATGAAAAATAAATTGAAAAATTGAATTATCTTCATACTATAAACTAAAGAGAACTAGGGGAAAATTTTAGGTAACACTATGTGCATATTTTTAAAAATGAGTAACCAATTGAAATATTTGGAATCCCCAAATTTCTTAAGCTTGTCTCATTGTTCATGTTTAATTAATTGATTGATTGATTTTTTGTAGCTCTTAATTTAGGATGCTTCTTATTTGTGGTTCCTTTTGTGAGGACAATAGGATTTTGGTGTAAAGTAGTACTAGTTTTTGCCTAGTTGTACTGTGGTGTAAATCACTTTTTGAAAATCAACACTCTGGCATGAGACATTTGACTCTGATTTCCAATTTTAGAGGCTTTGAGTGTGTTCATGTGACTAGTCAAATATTTTCTCTTGCCATTAATTCCAATGAAACTGAATCTTAACTAATGCTAAAATTCTACAAATCTGAAAATTAACAAGAATTGAAGATGATCAATTTTCTTACACTATATACTTTTGAAATTCTGGACAAGTAGGAGTATATTTAAAAATGCAAATATTGTTCTTGAGATGCTAACATAATTTATATTCTGAGACTGCAGTTTAAATCTAATTGCATTACATTAAAATCATTGAATTTATCGTGTGATATAAATTTGGTTTATTTCTTACACATTTATGGTGACTAAGATTTTGTTTTGATATTGTAGTATATACGGAAATTTCACAACCGTTTCATATAATTTGTGAAGCTTTAGCAGCAACATTTGTAAACACAAGGGGATGTTTGCACTTTTTAGTAGGGGAAGAACAGATGGTTGGGATTAAGGGAATCACTCCTTCGTGTTTAATAATGCAGCAGGGAAGGCAGTGGCAAGCTAACTTTTTACCAAGAGAGAATAATTTTTTAGAGCATCAGCTGGATCTTTGCTAGCTAGAATCGAGTCCCTTCAGATGCCTATACCATCTGCATGAGAGTGAGTCATAGCAAAACATCTAATAATACTTGCAAAAGCTGCTTTGTTTCCAATGAGTTCTACATAGAGAAAATAACTCTTCATCTGAGGAAAGGACTAGTGAGTAGAGGGTTGATAGATAAAAATTTAATGAAAGAACACAAAACACATAACTTGAAAGAAGAAAACAAATTTAAAACTACAATTTCACTTACTTCCCATGCTAAGAAAACAGCAGAACACAGTCCATCCATTTGACGGCCATCTCAGTTCAGCCAGAACACCAACTTCCAGAGGGCCTGCTTTGAAGCCATACATGATGTGAATAGAAGGAAAAACTTTAACCACAGAACCAGACTCAGGAAACAAACAGAAATTTTGCCTGCAGGATTCCCAGCTGAATTGTTTTTCATGGTTTTGAGTCAGCAACACTTTTGAGTCAGTAACACTTTTGGGAATATAAATGTTTTGTACTACAAACATGGACTAATAAAAACATTTTATAAAAATTTTTTAAAAGAAAAGAAAAGCATGCGGTGTGGCAAGTATGATTTTTCTCATAGCCATTGATTTACTCAAGATGATCACTAGAGAATTTCCCTTAATAAGAATTGTATCAGTCTGGTATTGAAAAGGGATATCATTGGACCCATCTCCTCTCTGCCTTCAAGTAATTTAAAGTTTCCAGTGTCATATAGCCCCTTGATTTCAGGGAGTATTTGTGCCTGTTTTATTTCAACATAGTCTTTGTATTTTTTCAATTTATTTTTCTCTCTAATAATATGCATCTTAATCTTAGCTTCTATAAAATGAGATTTTATTTGTTTGAAACTCCAGGCAATTAAATGAAAAGAAAATTAAAATCAAGACTTTGAGTACAAATCCTGCAAATTTAAATTCTAAAGCTTCAGTTTTGTTTTATCTATAAAATGAACAGAATAAATCAAATGATTATAAATATAACCACAATTGTAAAATTCGTGTGAATGTGTTCTTGGCCTTTATGAGGTATTTCTATGTAACCATAAAGCATTTGTTTTGGAATTATATATGAATCAAATTGTTGCAATTTACCTCCAAATACACATATGTGAAATGCATTACCTATAAACAGAATAAACAGATGTTGCTATGATTAATATAACAAAAATCTCTACTTACTAAAACATCTTCTATAAAATTAAATAAATTTGTGTGCCTTTCAAATTTTTGATGTTCACATGGGGATTTTATACTAAAAAGACTTTGAATCTCTACATTACAGAGGCTTAAGCAGGAGGGAATCTAAGCAGGAGGGAATCAAATGAGAGACTTAAGTTATCTGTTAACTGGGTCAAGGACTTTTTCCAAATACTTGGAATAATTTTCATTGTCACTCTTTTCCTCCGATGAACAGAGGGAGGCACAACTAGAGAACCACAATAGAGATTTATTTCTGTTAGTCATTACACAGATTAATATAGGTTAATTGAAGATTAACATTGGAGTTGTATCAGCTGAATATACTGAGAGGAAAAAGGGTGAAGGAGATTATAGTTAAATATTACAAGGATGCATTTTGTATACTGGTTCTTACCAGTTACATATTTGTTCATGTGAATTCTCAAAAGCAGTATTTATATTAAAATTCTTAGGTTTGTTCTTTGAAATATGTAAAGTCTAAAATATTCTTATTACTAACATGAGAATAGTTCACAGGTAACTTAACATATTCACAATAACTAGTGAATAGACCCTTACCTACCCTTTATAGAATATTCATTTGCCTGACTCAAACCTAGAATGCCATGCTGTTAAGATATAATAATTTTATGTTGAACAAAGTTAGGACTAATAAAATAACTATCTAAAATAATTTAATTTATTTATCTAAACAAAAAAGCAGAAAAATATATGCTACACTAAATTTCTTTATCATTTTAAGTAACCTAACTATTTTTTAAAAATATTTTGCAATGCTGACAGCAGGGAGTTATTTTGTTGTCCCAAAAATGTGAGACAGGTGTGTGAATGATGATAATTGGGAATATTTTTTGAAAGTTAGTAAGAACCAACTGTATGTGTAGGCTTGAAAAAAAATTAGGAAAGAAAGGATATAGTTCTTGATATGTTTCCATTTAAAGAAATAATTATGTGATTGCAAATGCAAAAATATAAAGGACAGAGAATGTTACAATTAATACTCTGTTATTAATGGGATATTTTTGTATTTTCATAAATATGCTTTATTAACACTGCTTTATTAATAAAATGCAGTGACAAAGAGCATAGCCCCTAAATTCTGTTATGTTTGAAATATTATAACCTGGGGCTGTGGGTTCTTACATTAGCTACTACTTGGCACCATCAGTTTTAATGCAGCTTTTGTTGGCTTTAAACATTGAAACAAATAGAAAACAATCAGGCTCTAGTGGCTTGGAAACCTGGATGGCAGCCCAGCTTTCATTTATTAGGACCCTGGGAAAATAAATTTAAAAGGAGAAAATTTTCAAATCTGCTTTCGAGTTGCATTTAACAAGTGCTTCTCCCAAGGATCTCTATGCCCTTTTTACATGTATGTATTCTGGTACTTGATAATATAAATTGTAGTAGGAACTAATGCATTTTAGGACTGAAGTGTCTATTCAAATCATTCTTGAGCCTGAATAGAGCACCATTAGTTACAGACAAAATCATGCAGGTTTATCTATTAGAGTAGCAGCCGCAGTTAGGTATGGAGGTGCCGTAACATTCACCTTTAGAAATCTTTGAATTATTTAACAGTATCTTCACTGTCCTACTTGAAAATTACTCTGAGAACTCAAATTTTGTCCAACTGAAGTACATAGTTACACTGGTAGAATACACAAACAACTTGCAAAATTATATTTATTTGCTGTATTATTTCCATTGTTTTGTCAGTATTTGGAATATTTTCACCTTGTCATTTTATGTGCGGTCTTTGCAAGTAGCTCCTGAGAAATTAGTTATGCTTGGTAATGTAATTTTAAAGAATACGGTACTATGCACAGCAGTACATAGTGTTCCTGTAAGGTGTGTGCAAAATATAAAAGTTTTGGTTTTTAAACTCCTCAGATCTTGGATTATAATTGTCCAATGTCAATATAAGTGATGAAAATAGAAACTCATACAATTTCAGAATCTTCTCTCTGTGTCAAGCAAAGACTAGAAATCTAAATTATGCAAAATCTAATATTTAAGTGCAATATGTTGTCAAATGTTCTGTTAGTAAAAGCTATGACACACGCGCACACACACAAATATATATATATATACATATATATATACATATATATATACAAATTGATGAGATTTTAAAGTTTTACATTTTTGTCTAGGAGAATCTGGTAAAAGGGAAAAAAATTCCATTTCTGTGAGAGAGTTATGTGAATTATTGAAGCAAATATTGAATAATAGAAGTAATTGTATCATGTATATTTTGTTTCCAATATTGAATTGTAAATGACCAAACCAAGAATCTCTTGCATGTTTCTGTCATTCTAAAGAAAATTTTGTTTCTATTTTAATTGATTGCTATATAATTTCTCATAGAGTAATCATTCTACATTTTTGTCTCCAGCATATTTATTTAATTATGTGAAAAATATATATCATGCATTTTTGGACCATGCATATATTTGTGATTTTTGTCTCCTATGGTTTCATTTTCATATTACATTTTATTACTTTATTTTTTGACTATCAAGGTTTAGTTGAGGGTAATTTAAGTGTGGTCTTTCATAAACTATCCTTTCTCACCTTGATCTGTGTTTTTCACTAAGTGAGTAAAGGGCAAAGATACAAAATCCAATAGGAAATATTTTTAGTTTTATTCAGACCTTAAGTGAGATTAAACATATTGTTAATAAGTGTTTAAATAACGAATGCTTCTAAGGAATTATATTTAAAAAATTAATGATCATAAAAACATGACTGAAAACACACTTTTTAAATTAACTGATGGTATTGGCAAATAATCGATACACAAATTCCATATATTGAATATATATAACTTGATGTGCTTGGACATATGCATTTGCCCATACACAATCATTACAACCTTCATACATTTCTTTATGCCCTTCCTTTTTTGTGGTAAGAAAACTTAATATGAGATTTATGTCTTAAAATCTTAACTGCACAAGATACGCCTTCAACTGTAGGCACTATTTTAGCCCATTTTGTGTTGCTGTAACAAAACAAGGCACTTTGTATGGAAAAGAGGTTTATTTATTTATTTATTTATTTATTTATTTATTTAAGAGGTTTATTTTGGCTTCTAGTTTTAAAAACTGAAAGGCCAAAGCTCCGGCAAGCATACATAGCGAGGGCCTCATGCTTCACCATAACACACCACATGACATCTGTTGTGGCAGGATATGCAAAAGCAGCAAACAAGTAGTGCCTGTGGTAGAGATCACAAGGCCAGCTGAGGCGGGAGAGCAAGCAAAGGAAGCCAAACTCACTTTGCTTGTAAGCTTTTTTTTGGGGGGGTGGGGGGAGGGTACAGGGGATCAAACTCAGGACCTTGCGCTTGCGAGGCAGGTGTAGGTGCAACAGAGCTAAATCCCCAGCCCTCAAATCCACTTTGCAACAACACTATCACAGAGACATTAATGCAGCTCCACAGAAGTCAGAATGCACTCAGTCACAAGAAATGTATGAATCCTTATTAAAGATCCGCTCACTTAAACCTTTACTCTAAGGACCCAAGCTTTCCATAACAAAACCTTCGTGGGACAAACCATAAACAACCATAGCAGGCCTTATGTTGTACAGAAGATATGTAGAATATCCTCATCTTGCATAACTGAAATATTATACCCACTGAATAACAACTCCCATGGAAAATGTGTGTCCTTTTTCCAAACTGTCACATTGGTATCTACTTTTATTTATTTATGGAATATATTCTTAATTCATAAGCTGTAAAAGATCAGAAGTTTATTCTGTATAATAATTACGGTTTTCACTCAATTCAAAAATGGGAATCTGAAATGAACAGACATTTCTCAGACAAAGATGTAAAAGCAGCAAACAAATATATGAAAAAATGTTCAACACCACTCATCATTTGAGAGATGCAGATGAAAACAACACTGAGATTCCACCTCACCCCAGAAAGAATGGCTGCTATCAAGAAATCAACCAATAACAAATGCTGGCGGGGGTGTGGGAAGAAAGGAACCCTTCTCCATTGCTGGTGGGAGTGCAGGCTGGTGCAACCACTTTGGAAGTCAGAATGGAGATATCTCAAAGAACTAGGACTAGAGGTCCTATTTGACCCAGCTATTCCCCTGCTGGGTATCTTCCCAAAAGAATGAAAAGAATCATACCACAGTGATATATGTGCATCCATGTTCATAGTGGCACAGTTTGTAATAGCTAAAGCTTGGAAGCAACCCAAATGCCCATCAACTGGAAACTGGATAAACAAAATGTGTTTTTTAAAATAAAATGGAGTACTACTCAGCCGTAAGGAATGAAAAATTAGTCATTTATAGCTAAATGAATGCATATCGAGGCCATACTCTTAAGTGAAATAAATAGGACACACATGTGTAAATACAGAATAGGTTCTCTAATGTGAGAACCTGAAAGTGTAAATAAGGATGAAAATGATTAAAATGAATAATTGATAATTTGAAATAGGAAAAAAGATCCAAAGATGAAGGAGTGAAGGGAGGGGAAGGGGAAATGAAAAGAGGGAAAGGAAAAACTATGAGAAAAGAAAAAAATAAAGGAAATGATGTCTATATAAATAGGGAAGGGTGGAGGGGTGAAGGGCGCACAGGTAAAGGGGAAAAAAATAAGAACCAAGATACATCATTTACAGGTACAAACACCCAATGATAAATGTAAATGAATTGTATACCTAAAATGTACCAATAAAAGAACAACAACAAAAAAATAATTATGGCTTTCTGTTGTCCAGTGTTCCACTGACACATGAGATATTATGATGCTTTGAAGAGGGGAGAAAATTTTAAAATAATTTACATGACATTTCTAGAAATAGCACAAGACTGTCTAGAGATTAAAATTATACCAGAAGCAACAATATTAGAAGCCTGTAAAGCTCTGAAATCCATATGGTACTTGAAAAGTTAAATAAAATCATAAATTCTTCTAAGTTAATTTACCACTACAGTAATGCTATGGAATGCAAGGTAAATGTACCACAATGCACCTGAACAGGTACATATTTTATTTATTATTAATACAAATCTCTTTATAAAGTACATATTTATCTCTTTGCTGCCTGTATGCCTTATCTATTTTACACTGATATTTTAGTTTCCAACTCCCCAGAGATTGCATGATAGTTGAAAACAAATTATCAAAGCAATTAAAATGTTTTCATACCTACAGGAGCTAGAAATCTGTGCTTTTAAAATTAATTATTAGTTTCAACTCCTGAAATGAAGACAAGGCTACAGGTACTCAATCAAGCTGTTAGAATGTGCTATTTTAAATCATCATGAAAGACGTTTTTGTCAAGAGTGCATCTTAACATGTAAAGCTATCAGAAAGATTTATTGGACTTCAATTAAAAAAAACCCATAAAGACAGCAAGGTTGATTAGAGAGCTTTTCTTCTTTGATCAAAACAGTACAAATCTAATCAGTATCTGCTAAAAACTCAGTATTACTTTTTTTATAAGAACTTAATGCTCCTCAAAAAAATCTACATTTTAGTTATGTACTTTGGAAAATTTGTCTGTGTTGACAAACTATACATTTACCTTAACATACTTGCAGAGATGCGATTTTTAATGAGATGAAATTACTGACTTCATTTTTTTTTAACATTACTTAAATTCCCATATAACTTTAGTGTTCAGCCATGTTCCAGATGCCTTGGAATACTTATTTTAGAGGAGTTAAACTGACCCTACTGTAAAGACTGAAGACTGATAGTATTTGTAAATGTAATTCATTCTTCTCCCTCCAAACATTGTGCTAAAAATTAAAAAAAAAAAGAATTTCACCAGATTACTGTTTTGAAAGGGCTTTTATAAAGGCACAATCCACACTTGACTTTAACAATTAGATTAGGCTTTAATCTTGTTATAGAAATTCTCATTCATCTTTACATGCAGCCAAACACAAAATTTGTGCCTTCTAACCTAGAGGCAACGTTGAAATTCACCTCAAGATGAATAGTTTCTCCTCGGGCTCCTCTAGGATACTAAATTTCTAAGATCAATCATATTTAGAATGTTTTAGTCAACATTTATTTCTATGTTGTGTGTAAATTAATAGTTCTATTCACATATTCCAATGAAAAACCTGTGCCAGTATCCAACCTATAAGTATAAATTTCACTTGTCTTCAAAAATTTTTGTTTTGGAAAACAATCCATGAAGATATAGTTAAAAGAGCACCACTCTTGAATTTAGAAAACTTAAAAGCTCACATTTGTCATCTACTTAATTACTGATCTTTCAAAAATATTTATTAACATCTGCTAGCTTTCACTCTTACTATTCTAAGTGCAGATAATCTAGAAAAAATAATATAAAGTCATAGCATTCAATAAACTTGTATCCTAATGACTATCCTTTGAGAAATTGCTGGAATTCCATATCAGTCTATCCATTTACATATATATTTTTAATCAAAATGCATTGTCCTTATATATTGAGGGAGATATTTGTGATCTTTGTTAGCTTTTACTTAATCAAATCATTTCTAACACTTAAGGGTCACATTGAACTTCCTGTTTCAAGGGCTTAGTTGAACAAAGGAGAACTGTTGTCTCCAGATTTGCTGTTGTGACTTACACAATACCACTGACCTTTCCTTACTGTCATACTGTATTTAGGACAGACACCTGATTTGTTATCCACCTAACAATTCTGTCTGGCAATGTAACCTATTCATTTTCTTTTATCCTCGACATCCCTGCCTTCCAGAATTACTTGATATAAAAGTTATATTTGTTACAAAGCAAAGGTTAGCAATTACTTTGACTAGAGGCCACTATTAGGACTTGGCTATCTTGTAAAGGCAGAATTATGACATTACAGTATGGTTGGAATTATAGTCTTTTTTACCGGGAATGGATCTTAAAGATCATCTCATCCTGTCCTATCATTTCACAGACTGTTCAACCATCTAACACAAGGTCACGCAGAGAGCAGATAATAGATCTGGAACTTTGTCCAGAATCCAGAGCTCTTCCTACATTCTCCTACCCATCGAAGCTCTCATTTATAAGCACTAATATTGTTTCTTCTTTCTTCTTGCTTTCTGCAACTATAATACTAAAAATAAAAATTCATTGCTGTTGTGGCTTGAGATGAGTTTCCACTATATTAACCCCTACAACTACTTTGTGTCGAGATAACATTCTCTAAAAATCATATGCTTTAAAAACTAACTTAGCAAGCTTATTATTATTATTAGATACACAAAACTCAGTTTTAAAAGATAAGAAATAGAAGTTAGCTTTTAAAAGTAGAGCAGAAATTACCACAAAATTTTAAAAGTACTGTATAAAATCTGTAATCAGTACTGTCAGATATCACTATCTGATTCAGGCACACCAAGAACTAGCTGAGAATAAAAATGGCAGTAAAAATTATTTTGCAAAACACCTAGAGAGTCTTGGATTTATTTTAGTGATAGCAGTGGTCTAGCATGTACAAGGGCCGGGATTTAATCTACTGCATGACAGACATGGGAACACACAGCAACAGTGCCTGGAAATTATATGCATAATCAATTTAATTTTAATGCTTAACATCTCAGCACAAATCTGTAAATTTTAAAAAAGGTTTGGCTATTGCTTGGGTATTTATATTTAAAAATACAAATATTTTTATTTAAAATATAGCATAAAAGTCTTACAGATATTAGACATGTTAAGTCTTTATGTAATTCTAAAGGGGAGTGACACTTACTTGACAAAATATTTCATCTTTCAAATATAAATTACTCCTTGTCATTGTGCTAATATATATTTTGCCACTTTAAGCATCTTTATTTTTATGAATCTCAAAATGTAGCCTGACTCTACAAAATTGAACTCTAAATACCGAAGGAACTTGGACAATCATAGATTAATTTGGTATTTTCATTTGTATTGGGTGAGGCACTAAGGTACTGAGTAAGATAGTATAACTCTGAAAATTCCATTATGATAAAGACCATAGCTGTCATTTCCCTCAATGGATTGTGACCCTGAAATACACAGTTTATTAAATATTTATAACACAATATAGTGAATTAGTGATTTAATGGCACCCAATGTTGAGATAATTAAAACTAATGAAAGGAAGTATTCATCTGCTCCCCAAAAGATATGATAGTGAGAACACTTACACTTTTTTAATCTCTTTGCGACTCTTAAAACTTTGATTACTGTTTATGCAACAGAGTTGAGGAAGAATCAGAATGCTAAAGCTAGATAGTTTTCTACATTCTTTGGGATTCACTACTAATTTTTTTAAATGATGTTCTCAAAACACCCCTCCTCACCAATTCAAATGCAGCACAAGAATAGCTTTTGAATCAGTCCAAATTATTGTGAAAATTTCTGTACATCTATGTCATAGCTATACTCTATTACTGCAAATTATTTTGAGTCAGCTCTATAGAAATGTAAAGATTAATCTTTCCAAACTAATTCAACTCACTTCAAAGGTAGAATGAAAGGATAATTAGACTGGGAAGTAGCAATTATAATACTTTTAACTTAGATTTCAGTTCCATAGATATGATCACTAAAATTAGGTGATACAGACACAAAGAAGAATGACTTAGAAATCACTGTTCATAATCTATATTTGTATTTCATATACATATATATTTGTATTCATATACATATATTTCATGTACATATGTATACATGTGTATATCTCCATCAATTTATCTACCTACTTTGCATGCTTTCCCTGTTGAGTGAAAAAAAGTAGTATGTGCATATTTTGGATATATATTTGCATATATATGTGTCATTTTCTCTGAAGAGGAATATATAAGATTCTCATAAATGATGGCTTTCTATAGTAAATATTTGGGAATATTATTTTGAAATATGACTATGTATGTTATATTAATTTTCTATGCTTTTATTTTCTCCATGCTAGGTAGAGTCTTGACCAAATGAGGACTTATATTAAAGATATTAAAAATAATGGATTCCATTGTAATCATGACAGTACTGTTTTACAGAATTTCTGACTTTTGAAGCATCACATGAAATACAGCATTTCTTTATTCATGAAATGTTTTTGTTTTTATTAGTTGGGTACTTACAGATCTACTCATACATGCCTTTTCAAACTCTCATATTTGTAGACAACATAACATTCATTCAGCTTTTTGTTCTTTAAGTTAATCTGTTCTAATTTTCAAAACCTTTATTCCTAGGGTAATATGTATTTGAGTCCATTATTTTCTGTAAAGCATATCCCTATCTATTGCTCCATTTCTCTTTCAGAATTCTTTACTTGTATTCATTTATTGTCCATATTACTCAGTGGATTTTCATACACTTGCTGTTTATATTACTTTGCATTTTCTCCATACTTGTGGCAATTTTTCCAATTCTGTTTTCTTTAATTGTTATCCTGACATCTCTCTGTGTATTTAAGTTTATTTAAACAGGAAGCTATACTTAACGTTGATGCAATGTCAGCTGAAACTTTAGTGTCCAGAGGAAATTAAAAGAAAGTCAAATTAAAACTGTCAGCAGGAAACAACTTCAAACACCTCTCGATTCAAAGTCTACTACTGTAATCCAAACTTACGCTTGAAATTAAATGCAGTCATGATTAAAGGCTTTCAGTTTTGATATTTTTTATTAAAACGTGGCAATGTAAGTCTGTTAGTGACAAAGGTAAATTTGTTTAAGAATATACAGTTGGAGATTTAAATAAAATGTGGTTATGTAAAACTTTTTAATCTATGTTTTGATGTT
Organism: Heterocephalus glaber; assembly: GCF_053883595.1. Classification (NCBI taxonomy): domain Eukaryota; kingdom Metazoa; phylum Chordata; class Mammalia; order Rodentia; family Bathyergidae; genus Heterocephalus; species Heterocephalus glaber. Next base: position 38,127,366 of record NW_028258138.1, read on the forward strand.
CTCTACTGTTTGAAACTGATCCAGAACTTAATTATCTGAATGAGTACTATAAAATTGTGAAAAATTACATTGTGAAATATAAGAATGTAACTTAGAATAAAAGTTTTAAGTGTTGTGTAATGGAGTTCTATCAGACAACATTTATTTTGTGGCAGAATGTTGAATGAGAAAAAAATGTAAAAGATTACTGGAATCTTCACTTATTCTTAAAAATTACATTCTATATTTAATACCAAACATTATAGAACCATTTAAAACTTGAGGCATCGCTTTTGTCTAAATTTGCTATTTTCTATTTTACTGAAGGCCAAACACCACTTGGGTTTCTTTTAGCTTATTTGCTGAATATCTGATTTAAAATATGATATGTGTGATCAAATGCTGATATTTGATTCCTATGAAACAAATCAATCTAAGTTCAGCAAACTGTAAAAAACAATGTGGTGGAAATGTCAGTAACATTGGCATCAAGAACAGTAAAGTGGTTTTAGATGAGAGATTTTGCAATTAATTCTGATAAAGGTGTTTAGTCATATTATCTCTTCAGTCCAATTTGCATTTGACCCTTAATACACTGTCTTGTGCTCCCTTTCTCCCTCTCTCATATTTTGAACTCATTGCTTATAAGAAACTATTTTTTGTGCGACTCATCTAGATTTCTGGTCTTATCTTTACAGTGATTTTTGTTCACGTTTTTGATTTTGTGGTCATTTTTTTCTTTGTTTGAACTGGCATATGAAAGCAAATTTAAGTGAAATTGCCTTTATGCTCTAGACTATGGTGTGGTGTCATAAATTACTAATCACGTCACTAAGTATTTTATTCATGTCCTTTCTTCTACTAGATGATGTTTCTCAAAATGAAAAGCAATGCTTTTTTAGTAAGTGTATCTTTAGTACCTAAAACATCAGGTTCTTAATGGCTCTGAGATATATGAATACATGATGGAGTAGAAGGGTCCTACTCCTACTGAATCATGCTGAAACTCATTCTTCATGTGCATTTCTTACAAGAGTTTGAGTGACAATTCTTTGGGGGAGTATGGGAGACATACGCATAAATTATGTGTTTCAGTACTTGTTTAACTATTTACCTGTGCAAACAAAAAATTTTAAAATATTTTCTTCCCAAATTCTCAGCCAATAAAACTTTGTTTTTCAACCATTTCAGGAATAAAATCATGTGTCAGCTCACACTACTCTGTCGGCCTTCTTGGATAACTCCCTCAGGAAGCTGCTTGCTGTTACAGAGTTAAACATTTTTGTTTTGGGGGAAACAAAGGATCTGTTCTCTGTCATTATCCACTAACCTCTTTTTACTGGCTCAGCACATTTCTCAGGAGGATCAATTTGATTTTACCTGTACTTTCTGTGTTTCCTCTGCACTTGGCTTCCAGCTAGTTTCATTTCATCTTGAAGAACTGAATTTCAAGCAACTTAACTTAATTCATATATGTTAGAAGTTCCCTGCATATTTTCAAATGGGATCTTTCAAATTAATCAACACAACCAAAAGTGGACTGTATTTAAGAAGTGGACTTCAGAAGTCTAGTCCATCCTATTTAGAAAACAATTTCTTGGGCCAGGGATTTAGCTCAGTGGTTCCGTCACCTGCTACGCAAGTGCAAAGACCCGAGTTCGAACCCTGGTACCAAAAAAACAAAAACAAAAACAAAAAACAATTTCTTATCATCAGTAAAACAATTTCTACATTTTTCTGCTACATTATTAATCTTGTTTTAATAAGAAAAATTCCCTTTAAAGTAAAGTTGTCATTTGGTTACTTTTTCTCTCTGCATTTTTTATTTTGAAAAGATTGTGATTGAGAAAATCTTCCTAAACAATTTTTGCTTCATTTAAAGAAATAATAATCCCATTATATAATTTCTGAATGTGTTGTTTAACTTTTGCTTCTCTGAGTTCCCTTCGGTCATTCACTTAGTTATCACATGTGAGAAAGAAAAAGTGAATATTATGTTCTTTAGGATTACCTAATTTATGTAAGGCTTTACATACATTATAAATCTATCTGATGTATATTAGTTTAATGACTATGCAGGAAACTAGAAAAAAGCAGATGACAATGCTTATACTGGAAGAATTGTGCTAAGAGAGAAAGACTCAGTTAATGGCCTATCTTAAGGTGCTGAGGTTTAATCTCATTGAGAGTCACAGCCCCCTAATCTTTTCATTCCTTCACCTATGCAGATAGCAGATCATTTCTTTTTTTTTTTTTTTTGGTACCGGGGATGGAACTCAGGACCTTGCAATTGCCAGGAAGGCACGGTGCCACTGAGCTACAACCCTGGCCCCATGTAGATAATTTCTAAAGCCTACTACTACCAAATATGCATTGTCAACCATACACCAAGGAACACCACATTAGTATATTCATGAGATTTCTTTGAATGAGTATGTGTGTAATATCTGACAGTAATATCAATTTGAATTTTATAATTGCTATACAATAAGGAAAGAAGTGTCAGTGAATAGAAAACTTGACTGAATGCCTGATCATTTATACTTTCAAAAAGTTTAGTGGATATTTTACCAACTACTTGGATCAATCTCATATCACAGCAAAGATCAATACTGTTGTGCTGTTAATTAATTTCTTCAGAGATTCTACAATTCTTATATATCCTCCTAAAGTAATCCATCATCATGCTAAGGCAAGGGAAATTCAATCCATCATTGCTGGATTCTGATGGAGGGCTTAGGGGAACGCAAGCCATCTTCCCTGCAGTAATCAAACAGCTGTGAAACATGCCACTTTACGCTTATATCATCATATAATAGATGGCTTTCCTCTTCATGGAAGCTTGCCTCAAATTTTTCAGACAGATGGACTCTGATGCAAAGGTTTCATTTTGTGGAATTTAAGGCTGTGAACTAGTTATTGACAAATACTACATCATCAGTTCCAGTTGAAGACACAGCCTAATAAGTAGAACATTGGCACTAATCCTTATTTAATCAGCCTTAAAATGGTAATTTCAAATTGATGAGGGCACAGGGAATAGATTTTGTACTCATAAAGTGCTTCTAAAAATACCAGTAATATGTATATACAACCCAAAGATGAAATTAAAGAGCCTCCTGCATGCATAAGGAGAAGAAAGAACTGTAACGAGCATGACAAAAGTAGGACTAAAGCATCTCCTAGAAACCCAGACAGAAATTCCTTCTCGTCTCTCCAGCCACATATATTCATGTAAACATTCTCAAAATGTAAGCCATCGAACAAATATTCATAGAATTAAGAGATGGCTTTTTAGGAAGGAGTATACATAGCCTTAAGAACTTCTGTCATTGTGTCAAACTTTTTATTTTATTTATACACTTCTGGAGTTCATATGGATCACTTATCTTGGGAAATGGTTTCATGTACATATTACAGCATGTTTCTCTCTCTTTAATCGCCTTCTGTCATTTTGAAGACAAGATGATCAGAAAATGAGCATACTTTAACACTGAAAGAGATATCAGAGGTCATATAGTCTAATTCCAACATTTGGTAGATAAGCACGGTAAACAAAGTTATGTTACAGAGAAAGTGAGCTGCTGGGTGAAGGTCAGAAGACAGGTGACCAGTGTTTTCTATGTTCCTGCTTTGGCTCTAGAATCAGGCCCCAAAAGAAAGAGTTGGCTTGCATCTACATCAAAAGTACTCATAGCTCAGCCTTTTTGTCATCTCTAGCACCAAATTATGGGCAAGGCTGTGATGCGGAAAAATTTGTCTTTCAATGTATTTTTCCAACTTTTCTATATCCCCTGTCTCCAGCTCCCCAAGACATTTTATGCCTACTCTTCTACACTTTTGCTACCCTTGATTGGAGCAGAGAATCTAAGTATAGTATCATGTGATCAACTTGCACATGTTAACAGGAAATTAGCCAACTTATAGAGATAAAGCTTGATGGCCCTAGGATGAGTCCAATAGTGACAGAAGGTTTAGAAAATTCTGTGAGGTTGACACACTTTCTTTATCATACTTCAGGTATCTTTCTAGGTGTAGTTTTCCCTTAGGCACTATTGGAAATTTGGATGCAACAATAACTACAACAAAATACAGCTAATAGAAGCTGAGGATATTTTCATAGTATTAAGGAAAGTATACACAGTAATTGTTCTTTGCACAGCCTTTTGTAACCCTCTTTTATATGCAAGGAAAGTGTGGAGAAGGTAAATAACTTGCTTGGTGTCAATACTATTGATACTAGAGTGGGATTTGAATTTTCACTTTCATGGTACGACTATTTCTTCCTAAGAAACCTGATGTACTATTGCTATCCTACTCCGCCATCTACGTGCTAAAATTTTCTAGGCCACGATTGATCTCTTTCTTCAACAACTGGAAACTTTTACACGCACAGCAAAAAGCTAGTGCCTACATCTGAATTCCCATAGGCTCATAATTTTAATATATCTCACTTTGAATATAATATTTGATACGCAAATATTGACATGTTTATGCAAAATGTTTGAAGAAGGAACACATTGAGATCTGTCACATGGTAAAATAACATCTTTGTTTTTAGTTATTATAGTGAAATATTAAAAGCATGACACAATATTTTAATCACTAATGTAAATATGTAGTATGAGTTCATATTTTCATTTTTCTGTTGCACATACTTTCTTCTATCCATTGTCATTAAATGATAGGACACATATAAAACAACTCAAGTTCACATATGATTTCTGAAGCTGACAGAGAATAGAATATCCACAATCCTAGAAGCAGGTTGGGACAAAGTGTCTCGAAAATGTTGAAAGCTATAAGCCATCAGATGATAGGGGCACACATTTCTTTTGGGGTTTTTTTTGGTATTGTGGATTGAACTCGGGACCTTGCGCTTGCGCGGCAGGAGCCAGAACCACTGAGATAAATCCCCGGCCGGGGCACACATTTCTTACTGAGATGAAGAATGAAAATTTCATGGAAGTGTTTATATCTGAATTAGATCTTAATATATGAGTAGGGTTTGAAAAAAATTGAGGTGCAAGAACTAAATTTTAAGCAGAAACATGGAAAAACAACTTGATGAAAACATGAAACATTTTGCTCTTCCTAAATATCTATAGAGAGTAGTGTGTGTTTGAACTAGAAAAAATATTGGATCTGCATGACTGAAAGTGAGGTACACCGAAGGTAGTATTTTGAAATTTTTATCTTTGGGAATATCTAGTCACCCAATAAACGGCAGATTAGAAATGAAAAAGACCATTAGAATGCTATGACAAACAATCATAATTATGTCAGTTAATACTACAACAAATGAGAGTCAAATTTTTACAGGAAAATACTGAAAAAAAATAGATAGCTTGTCTAAGAGTTTTTAAAATGAAAAAGTTTTGAAGACATTTAAAATGAATATCTATTAACATTTGATAATTATCTGGTCATTTATAATAAATTTCTTCATGAGGTGAAAACTAAGATAGGAAAGAATGTAAATTTGTAATTCTATGTTCATAACTGTATGATTATGTAAAATATATGCTGGCAGGGTCACATAATAAGCTAAAAGATCCTTCTATATTTATGAAGTTATAAGAATGGTTAACTTGACTACTGTGGGTGTTTTGCAGGGGGAAATATACGTTAAGGAAGCATAACAGAAGAGCAAAGAGTAGTAAATGATTGAGAGATCTTCAGAGAATTCATAAGTGTTTTGGTGGACTATTAAAACTGAGCCACTAAAAGTTATTTGAAACTGATCCTTTCTTAATTCATAAACTCATAACTAAATTAATATTTCAATGTTACATAGCAGAATTATGATCCCAGCCATGATACATGTGGCTGATTTAAACTGTTTTCATATCCGTGTTCTATTCATGTCAAACTGTTCACATATAATGAGCCTATTTGTATGCTAACTGGTTAATTTCAGTTTACAGCTTCCCTCTGGCACTAATGATAAAAGCTTATTTTAAAAATAAAATTTACATTTTTGAAAATATTTATATTTGTATTTTGAAAGGCAATATATTTTCAATTAATGTCTCACTTGAAGAGATACTGTTTGGGGTAAGGAACTAGTAAGTCACTGTTGCATAGATTTATTACTTCTTTGTTTTGTTCTTTTTCTGAGCCAGTCAGTGTCTCACTAGGTGGTTCAGGCTAGCCTTGAACTCACTACATAGCTCAGGCTGACCTTGGAACTTGTACTTTCCTCAGCAGCCCCAGTGCTGGGATTACAGGCATGTGCCACCATGCCCCACTATTGCATAGATTTAGTGTCAGTAAACATTCTCTGTCTCCTCTGAATATTTTAGCTCTATGGTATTAGACTGAATAGCTAAAGTAGAAAAAGCTTGATTTTTGTTAGCATCATAATTATTACAATTTTGTGGAATATTTTGAGGAAAATGTTGCCTAGTTTTTAAAACTCAGGTGGTAAGTCAACTAAGTTGCAAAATTGCATTAATTCATGGAAGACACAAATGAATAGTGTTGTACAATACATGGGAGAAAGGATATAAACATATCACAATGTCAGCTTAAAAAGTCAAGGTAATTCACTTATACATTATTATTTTAAGAGACTTCAAGGCTTATTTTACGCTGATCAAACTAATTATACACTGTAGAATACTCTCTAGGATAATTGAAGCTCTATTTTATCTCTTTCTCTTGGCCTATTGTTTTGTTAGTAGTTAAATTTAATTTGAAGTTACTTTAGGGTAAGTAATAATCTAGTAAACGAAAAAAGCCCCAAATGAAAGATAAAAAAGAAAATAATAGAAGCATGTATTTAAAAGACTTCTTGGTTTGCTTTAATTTTTTTAGCCAGCATGCCTGACTGAAAAATGTAAAATTCTAATCAAATCACAACAACATTTTCTATACTATTTATCTAAACTATAACTAGAAAATATTTGTTTTTCTATTTCAATTGATTTTTTTTACATTACTGTATTTCCCATGCTCACGTTGTTAACAGATAAATGCTCATGTTGTTAACAGCTTCTCTCAGAAGACATATCCCTAACTTTACAAGTACAGATGAGCTCCAGATTCTTGAGAGTGTAAAAGATGATTTAATGTTTGGTTCATAATATACAGACTACCTTTCAGTTTCTGTACTTAACACTGGAGATGTGACATGCACCTGACTTGACAAGTCAATGTAAGTATTAGATAAATATTATTGAATATATCTTAACTTACAAATGTATTATACTGTATTTAACTTCATAGCTTCAATTGAACAACATTCTTTGCTCTGATCTGTAAGTAGCAAGAAAGGCACATGATGTATGCAGCATAATATCATCAATGTAATGGACCAGTGTGGTACCTTACAAAACAGAAAGATGATTAAGATCCCTGCAAACTAAGTTGTGACACAGGACTGAAGAGTTAATATAACCATGTGATAGGACCAGGAAGGTGTATTACTGGTCTTGCCCACTGAATACAATTTGGTTCCTGTGGGCCTTACGTCTAGGTATGAAGAAGAAGGCATTTACCAAATCAGTAGCTGCATGTCAGGCATCAGAAGACATGTTAATCTGTTCAAGCAAGGAAACTGCATCCAGCATATCAACTATAATTTGATTCACCACTTGATTGAGCTCACAGTAAACCAATGTCATTTTCTAAAACCCATCCATTTTTGAAAGGCTAAATAAGTGAGTTAAATAGGGATGGGGTGGGAACCACCACCCTTGCGTCTTTCAGTTTCTTGAAAGTGGCACAAATGTCTGCAATCCCTCCAGCGACGTGATATTGTTTGTTGGTTTAATACTCTCCCAGGTAGAAGCCACAATAATGGCTTCCATTTAACCTTTCCAGCGCTATAGTCCTCACACTATAGATTAGATCACCAATGCTGGGATTCTGCCAAATACTAACTATATCCCAATTATGCTTTCTGAAACTGGGAAAATGACTTCAAGATGGATTTTAGGACCTACTGGACCCACTGTGAGTCAGACCTTGACTAAAACTCCATCGATTACCTTACCTTCATAGGTCTTCACTCTAATTGAAATACCACAATGATTTTTTTTTTTGGATTTCCTGAAATTAGTATTTATTCATAGTATTTGGACCAATGTCCAGTACTTCACAAAATGTCTAATCCTTTTTCTTACCCCAATGCAGTAACAATGGTAAAAGGTTTCAGTTACATTTGGGGAAAGATAAGAAGTATAACTTTTTGGTAGGCACCCAGGTCCTTCCTCAAGGAGATCTGGCCTTCCCTTCCTTCATGGGACTCTGGGTCTATACACTGCTCATATCTGAGAATTGATTGAGAGGCTGTGATTCACTATTGCTATGACTTGAGGCAAATTTCTGTTAATTCTCCCTAAAATATTTTTGCTAACATAAACCTAATAAAATTTAGTAGACTGTCTTCCTGCTTTGCTTTTGGGAAACCATGCCTAATAAGCCAGTGTCATCAGCCTACAGATGTCAGAGTATTCTAGTCATTTCTTTGCTTCTGCTGTCCATTATGGTAATTTTCTCTTTCCATTATGGTAAGTGTGCACACAATGGCTGCCTGAGGAATCGTGGTGGGGAGAATGCAAAATGGCTGTCTGTGCACAGAAAAGTCAAAGGACTCAGTCGAAATCCGAGGTTGTTGTGCTCTCTGAAGAATCTGGTGTGACTCCCTGTTAGAATGCCAAAGGGTCTTTGTTGAAAGTCTGAAGATTCTGCACTTGAAGCCTGAAGGAAATGGAGATAAATGCCCAAAGGCAATAATGAAGACCAGAGCTCTTCCAAAGTAGCAGAAGGGAACACTTCATTCTTTCTCTTTTTATCCCATCCAGGCTACGGGCCTACTAGTTGGTGTCCTTCACATCCACCCTAAATCTTCCTATTTCAGTTTGCAGCTTGCATGTCAATCATCCACAGACACACCCAGAATGTTGTCCTACTTGTTTGCTAGGCCTTTCTTAATCCATCCTATTTGATGTCACAATTAACTTCACAGGTTGCTTACAGTTTAGGAGCTGTACTTCCATAGAAAATATTATTATGTGTACCAAAGAGATAAAGTATGAGTCACATGCTGCATTTCTAGAACTTATATTGGTGTATATTATAAGATGAAAGTTCTAAGAATTGGTTAAAAGTTATTTCTTAAGGAAATAAGCCTGGGATTTAGCTCAGTGGTTCTGCCACCTGCCTCGAAACCGCAAGGTCCCGAGTTCAACCCCTGGTAACAACAACAGAAAAATATTCCTTGTATTGTTACTGTAGGGAAATATTTCTTCTTTCCTGTACAAAATAAATAATTATAATTCTAAGGCAAGAGCAGCATACCATCTTTAGTGATTTCTAACTAAACTCTTAGATATTTGTTAACACTTTGCTGTGTTCTTTCCACAAGTCTCTACATATTGTAAAAATGGACTAAGTTGCAGTAAAAATGGACATAGTGACTAAGTTACAGTGGCTCATACTAGTAACATTAGCAATATAAATTTTATTCTTGATTAAAATAATACTATAAGAACCATTTGAACATTTGGACATTGTCAGTACATACCTTAGTAGGTATCCCACTGCAGTACTGCAGACAAAATCAGTTCACTACACTTTATTTATAAAATTGCATTATCAAATTTAAGATTTTCAAGTTGTGGTGCCAAATTTTAAGTATTTTGAAAACAATCAAAATATCACCCATAGTATTCTGGAAGCAACTTATTATAGTTTTATTTAATGTAGTAACATAATAAATTTTACATGAGGGATATTTATTAAAACTAGCTATAAAATAAGAAAAAGTTAAAAAATAGCTGCTAGCAGCAAATTTTTATTATTAGCCTGATAGTTAAAGCTTAATAAGAATATTAATCATATGTTGATGTGTATTGACCATAAAATAACTGACTTGCTAAATTGAAATCAAGTCACTTTTTAAGATTCTTAATCTCCACTGTGACCAGTCATCCCATTGATTGCATGTTTAAGTGAAATCCTAATTGATCATAGAGTCTTTTGCTATAAATTACAGAGAGGGAATGATAGATTTCACAGGTTGGTTGTGGCTTAATGATAAATTTCACAGTTCAAATAGAAAAAGGATATAAACACACTGAGGAATAAGGTAGTTACATGGATTCATGATGCAAAAAGTTCTTTTCAAGATGCATACAGACACATTGATAAATCGAATGTGAGAATATAAAGAGAATATTAAGTAGTGAGAAAATCAGAGAATATGCTATCAAATGCTCCTACCAAACTTTGTGTTATAAAGGGAGAGGTAGATGTATATAGGATTTAACTTAAAATCTATCATATATTATCCAAGTAAAATATGTAGAGATTTATTAATAAAATATAATTGAGTAAAATTAAAATGTTTAAAAATTGTAGTAAATACATATGATACTCACACATAAAAAGGCTATTTTCCACCCATTTTGAATTTTATTCTAAAAGTAACCAATTCATTGCAAAGACACAGTGCATTAGTCAGCTTTCCTTGCTGAACCAAATACCAGACAAACAAAACTTAAAAGAGAAAGCCTTTATTCAGTCCATGGTCAACTGGATCCAAGGCAGAAACATCATGGAAGAAAACCATGTCAGGGGCTGGGGATTTAGCTCAGTAGTGCTGCCACCTGCCTCACAATCACAAGGTCCCGAGTTCAATCCCTGGTTAAAAAAAACAAACATACAAACAAAAAAAACAGAAAAGAAAAGGATGTCAGAACACAGCTCATTTGTTCATGGTGACCAGAAAGCAGAGCAAGAGAACAGTGCCAAAGAAAGGGACAGAGATGATCTACGGTACCAAGGTCACTCTTTCATGGATCATGGAGGCACTCCCAAAAGTGTGCTTTACTAATGGCATAGGCAGCTCCCAAGCCAATCAATTTGACCATCACACAGGGCACTTTGCCAAATGTTATCACCATTTCTTCCCAGACAGGATAAAGTCCTATACCACATTTATGGATACCTCAACATTAAAGCAAAATGTTTTTGGTGTTAGATAAACATAAATTCTCATGATCAAGATACAGTGCTCCAGACACAATTTTGATTCTATTCGATTTAAGAGTGATATGAAATAGAAATTTCTAATATAACTTAATTTAGTTTTTTTGTCTTGAAAACTAACACATGAATATTAAATGGCAGCTAATTCAAAAGTGTAGACTAGAAGAAAAATGTGGAAGATTAAAAAGGAGTTGTGTTACTATTACATTTCATTAACATCATAATAATAATAGCAAAGTAAGTGTGTAGACTTTAAAGTCAGACATAGCAGAGTTCAATTACTTCCAAGCAATGAAATCTTAAACAAACCATCAAATCCACTTAGATTTAGTGTTTCTCTCATTGAAATAGTACAGTACGACTTTTTCTTAAGGACATGCTAAGGATATAATAAATAAATATTCATTGCATTAATTTATTTTTCTTAGTAGTATAATTTGTATTCATGTAACACAAGAAATGTAAGAAAAATCACTTATATTTGCCAAATATAGAAGGCAATTGAAAATAAGTGCTATAAATTTCAGACAAGAAAAAGTTGAGTCTGTATGTACTGGTATGGATGTATATTTCCCTTATATGGTTTGAGGAAGACATAGAACTGAATACATGTTTTTTGATTCACTTTTTTCATAGAAATATAAATAATGCATTAAAATTGTCTGAAATGTAACCACAAACAGTACTAAATATATTTAAGTGGCAATGTAGAAGATTTTATTTTACTTTACATGACTCACTGAATTTCTGTAGTTCATGCTTCAGTTTGAATATGTATGGGCATAACACCTTCATCTGGTGTAGAAAAAAGTATAAGACCATTAAAAGTAATATAGTGTGTCTAAAAGGAATTTAGCTGTTAAATGATGGATGTTGCTCTGAAATACAAGTAAAGCTAAAGAGAAAATACAAGAAGCAGTTTGCTTATCTTCTTCCCTCTTCACTTCAAAATTCCTTCTTCATGTACTTTTCATCAATCTCCATGCTTATTAATGCCCACAAATTTCTGAAGTTATGATTTATTCATTATCCCTGGATTTGGCCTGTGTCTGTATGACACAAAATGGCTACACATATGCACACCTCTCATAGACAAAGAATCAGTCTGTGATTCTATATATATGATATATATATATATATATATATATATATATATATATGTTATATAGGGGTTGAAACTTTGTGTGACTCTCCTGATACATGGGCATTTAACATTTAGGAGGTAAGTTTACCACAGTGAAAAATTCTTCAACATACTTTGTATTTTTCCAGAATGGATGGAAACCCACATATTGACATTCTGTTGGTATCAATCCTGTTACTGATTTTGGGATCATAAGACCCCCAAACACATGTACATGATTTTGTGTATATGTGTTCTTTATTCTCCTGTGATTTAATAGATTTTTTAAAAATAATTCTACTTCAGAAAATTTTTAACACATATATTAATATGTGAATCTTTTCAATGAACATGATTCTTTAAAATATATGAATGTTCAAGCAACAAAAAATAAAAAAAGAAAATTATTTCCATAAATGTTTTATGCCTTGGATAAATAATTTTCATGGAAATTCATTCAGTATGGAATACATGTCACATAGAAACTGAGGACAGGCAAAAAATCATTAAGAAATAACATGTAGTCAAAAGAAATGAAGGTTTAAAGTTTCTGCAGTATCTGATCCCAGGAATAAAACAAATGTACCTTTATGTCTAACTATTTTACATTAGACAGTTTTCCAATATTATCATCCTCAACAATTTAAATAAAGGAAGCTTTATTTTGGATCACGGTTTAACAATTTTCAGTGAGTGGTGGTGGCTCCATTGTTTCTGGTGGTGGCGAGGCAGTAAATCAGGCTGGATGGTTGTGGCAGAGGGAAGTTATTCACCTTGTTGCAACCAGAAAGTAGAAAGAGAAGATTCACAGCGAATGGCACTAGGAACCAAATACAGTCCCCAAAGTCATACCTGTATGATCCACTGTCTTAGGCCTGGTCTCCTCATTCCATCACTTCCTAAGGATGTCATCAAATTATGATCTTGTCAATGGATTCATCTGCTACGTGAAGGTGATCTCTGTGATCCAATCACCCAAAAGCCCATCTGTTGGCAACCAAGCCTTGAGCGTGTGAGTTTTGGGGTACATTTCAAAACTGTAACAATTACTAAAAACAGGAACAAGAACTCCCTTCAAAGAAACGAATTTAAGAAAACTAGAAAACAAAACAATACCATAAATGTCACCTCCACCGTCCTTGTTTGTTAAGAGAATGCTCTTGGGTCAGTTAGTTTTCTTTTAATTTTTTTTTAACTCAATAAGACTTTTTAAAAATACAAGTAGTTAGTTTTCTGTAAAGTAAAAAGTTTTCACATATTCTTTATACTATTTTTACAAATTTTTCTTATTTTAGTCTCAAAATGAAGGCCTAGATACAAAAGTACAATTCCTATGCAATTGGGAAAGTATTAGGGTCTTCCAACAGAACCAGTTCCCTCTTATTTTCAGATTTTTCTTTCTATTTTGCATTAGAACTATCTGTTGCAGTTTTCTGGGTAGTGTGAATCCTAGAAGTCATTAAATTACACCTTTCAGTATTTATCACAGTGGATAAAAGAATGCAATCCAGTAATTAGGACTGAGTTCTAATCCATTCATAAATTGTTAATTTTAGGTAATTTAAACTTTAGGTGTTTTAATTTCCTTCTTGGTAAGATGACAATAATAATAGTGTCATATGATTGTCTGACACACGGTAAGTGTTCCATAATGTTAGCAATTGTCATTATTTCCTCTGATATATAACTGGATCTCATTCAACAGTTTATTAACTGAATGAAAATTAAGCATATGCAAGTCTCTAAAAATAGCAGGCACTATGTGAAGTTGTAAATGTGAAGAAAAACAAAGTTTAAGTCTCTAAAATGTCCTGGATCTGAGCCTGACATGGCAATGCATGCCTGTAATTCCAGCACTTGAGAGGTTAAGGCAAAAGGATGTTCAGTTCAAGGTCAGCCTAGGCTGTGTAGAAAGTTCTAGGTCAGTCTAGAATGAAGAACAAGACAGTGCCTCAAAATAAATAAATAAGTAAGTAAATAAATAACATTTTAAAATAAGAGAAAATAAAAGCTCCCAGGTCTAACAGGATAACAACAATGCCACCTTATGTAGTTAAAATGCTATTATAAATCCTCTATCAATATCATGTGCAGGTCACCATGGAAATATACAGAAGAATATTGAAAGTTCATGCCCTATTATTTTGAGCTGTCATTTTAGAAACTATATGGCTTTCAGGTAGTGTATTGAAAGATAAATAACATTTTAGGCACCATGCTTATTGAACTTAGAAAGAAAAACAATTACCAATTCTTTGTTTTATAGATACTTTATTCTTGGAAACAGTTTTTCTCTATGGGAAAAATGCTATGGGATTTTAAACTGTCAGGAAGGAAAGAAAGGGAGAAGAAAGGAGAGAAGATAATATGAGACAAAAAAAGAAGGAAAGAAATTCCCTTAAACCGACTCCAGTGCCATCCTCATCTTGAAAGCACTCTTGCAATTTCACTCATGATATCACCTTTTCTGCGGTGATCTCCCCATGCCTGTTAGGTACACCACCTGCCAGTGCTGTCATACATTAAATTCACTTTGGGTCTCTTCATCGTAAGTTGTCTAAGGGAAATGCTGCCTTTTCTGAATCTGACCCATCAGTGCTATTTCAACAGTTGAAACCAAAGGTTTTGTGAGGATTAGAATTGCATGAAGATCATTATTATTCCTTGTCTTTGCCTTTTTATAAACTTGTTCTTTCATACTGGAGAGAAGACTCTTAAATTCTTCTCATTCCTCCAAAACAGAGGTTTAGAGATGTGTTTCTGCAACTTATCTTTAATTCCACCACCATCACTTCTCTTCTCAATGAATGACAGTGAGTGATATAATGTAAGCATGGTGTATATAGAAACAAAGAGAATTTATAGCTAGGGTTCCCAAATCCCAGGCTGCTGGAGATTCTAAAAGGACAAACTCAAACTAACCCACAAATTGATAAAAAATCATTTTACAATCTATTACACAAATACAAAGTGTGATTAAATATCTTTTCATGAAAGTGATAGTTATGTTCAAATACATAAACAGATACTGTAAAAATGATGCCAATGCTTTAAGCTATTGGCAAGCAGCATTGACTCATGTCCAATAGCTTAATATCCTCTCTTTTGTCAAATCTTTGGGTACCAAAGTGATGAATTCACATGGAATGAAATTAAAGCTAACTAGATGATAGTAGAATGAACAACTAGAAATATTTATGTCATGTACTATTTTGAAACACAGAACATAAAAGTCAATTTAATTCAATAAACAAAAGTGCTTTTTGTGGATTGTATTCCATTGTAGAAATGTGCATTATAGAATTTAGCATAAACTAAAAGAATGTCCATATATTCATGGAGCAAACAGTAAACATACAAATATAAGCCCATGTACAAGGCTGATAGATAGATCGGGATGGTTAGAGAGATAATAGAACTAGGAAAGTGACAATATTATGAGTATTCCTTTAAGAAATATCCACACTTTTGGTTATAAAGTTTTAAATGGTGAATTAATCCTTATTTCATGATTATTTTCCAGTGCTGTGTATAAAGCCAGGGCCTCAAACATTCTAGGTAACAGAGTTTACCACTGAACATCATTACCAGCCCATAAATCTTTGATTTTGCTTCTAAGAGTCCATTCTGTCATTATCAGACAATGGTTTTGTAAAAACATCGAACATAGCAGGAAAACACAGTTTTAAAAACAGAACTTAAATATTAGACAACCATGCAATCCTTGAAAAAAGTTTTAAATAATGATTTATTATGTTAAATGTAACACATAATCTGGAGGTGATACTACAATTAAATCTTTTAAAAATCATAAACTTGCCAATCCCATCTTTTCCTGATAACACCACACCTTTATCTGACAGCACTGATAGTTTCTGACTTTAATCAAATCTTTCTAAATAGTTGTAGAATACCACTTCATGGGAGAGTTCATTTCTTTTAGCTAATTATTATTCTTAAAAATATTTTGAGATACAATCCCCTTCCCAGTGACTTCATTTTTAAGGAAGAGATGCTTTACCTTTGTTATTCTTTTAATATTTTGTTTGTTTCAAGATATATTATTCCTCAACAATGAGAGGTGCCCTTTGACAATAGCAAATCTTCAAATACTAATACCTGTACTGACCTCTGTTCTCACAAAAAATATACAACTAGACTACTGTTATTTAGTGAATATGTGACCAACACCTATCAGATTATCTGAAACTATGTATCACAATTAGGATAAAAATGAGCATAAGCTAATGACCTGTGCTTCAAGGTTGTGTTATAGAAACCAGAATATAGAAGTTGCTTTCAAATTGTCTTAGTCATTTTTAATATGAAACAATAATGTCTGTTCATGAATGAAACATTTTAAATGAACTAGGAAGACAATACTGAGGTGACATTGTACTCCTTAGTTAATAAATTATAAGTATTCTGCTAAAACCAGCATTTAACTTTCAAAGTTTGAATTAAATTCTCTTTTTTTTATTCTTTTATTGGTACATTGTAGGTATACAACACAATTACATTTCT
Organism: Heterocephalus glaber; assembly: GCF_053883595.1. Classification (NCBI taxonomy): domain Eukaryota; kingdom Metazoa; phylum Chordata; class Mammalia; order Rodentia; family Bathyergidae; genus Heterocephalus; species Heterocephalus glaber. Next base: position 38,143,990 of record NW_028258138.1, read on the forward strand.
CATTGGGAACTGTACCATTATATAATGCATCTTTGAATTAAATTCTTATAAGATTGACTTCGCTCAGTATCTATAATAAGAAATAATATATGATGTATTATGTCTTCATACATTCTTTCTTAGTTTGATGTAGTATCTCAGTCTGTTATAACACTAAACACTTGTAGTAAAGTTGACTCAAATTTACTGTGGGCAGAGGCTTACTTCTACCAAATTGTATTGCTTCTACTCTTTTCCTTTTCGTTGGGAATCTGAGAAAATCGTATGATTTAGATAATGAACACAAGTGTCTTTTCAGATTTTTTTTAATCCATCAAATTGCTTCACGTCAGACTGGTGTGCCCGTCCTATTTTAACATTTTCATGTCTTGAACATAATAAGAAAAAAAGGAAGCAACACTACACAAAAACATAAGAAATTTACCCTATTTTATTATTTTGCTTGCATTATTGCTAAGGATTCTTTGAGTTTTACAAAATTAAATTATGCATTTCAGACTGACATTAAGATGTGACTATATATGTATTCATAGAAAATTAAAAATTCAAACAATTGCTTACTATCTGTGATAGATGATCTATCTTCATATTCTTATATATGGATACAAAAATGGTAAGTTCTTACAAATAAATTGAATAGCCGTCTCTCCCTCAACTGTCAATAGTGGTTTAGAGTATTTTTTTCTTGGAGGGATAAATGGCAGAGCAATAGTCCATTATGTAAACAAGACCAAAAAATTCTGTATTTCATTACAAACCTTCTATTTAGTGTTTTCTTACAAAATATAATATTCTTGACAAAATTGTAATCTCTTTTTTGTGCCAAAAATTTTTACAAATTATTTTTAACTAAATTTCCTAATTAAAGGAATAATCCTAAAATATATTGTAAAAATAAGGCATAAAAAGTATCTATATGTTTTTATAAATCTGTTATGGTATAAAGCTCCTTTGGACTTGCTTCTATCATGTATCTCTTTTCTCGTCCCTCATTTTCATTTTATTCTACATAAAGTTATATATAATTAAATTTTCTTGTCACATTATCATAGTTGATTCTTTCTCTGAAGACTTATTTTGTTTTGTTGAAGTTTTTGTTATTCTTGTATCGAGGATGGAACCCAGGGCCTTCACACTGAGCTACACCCCCAGAACTTTTTTGTTTTTTATTTTGAAACAAGATCCCGTTAAGTCAATTAGTTTCCCGGAGTGTGTTCAAACTTCTGATCCTACTGCTCATCCTGCCAGAGTGCGGAATTTGCAGGTATGCGCCTCCAAGCCTGGCTAGAATTACTATTCTTTAAACATATTTTATCCTTCAACAAATCTTAAACTAAAACTTTTGATTTATTTTCTTTCATCAGTTAAACGTGCACACTTACCATATTTAATCATAATACCCTTTCCTCAGCAAAGCCACTGATTTTATAACCTCTGCTTATTTGTCTATGATCACTTTTCATTAGCTATTGCAACAGTAATTTGTTATTTACAATTCCAAGATTTAGAGGCTTCCAAAGTGCACATTAATTTCTTTCTCATGTGTCTGCAGGTTTTCTGTGATTCTTCTGGACTCATCTAAGATGAGCTTTAAATCTACAGGTTGGGATAGGTTTGTCCATGTGCAATTCATTCTTGGATCCAATTGAGGGGGGGGCAGTGTATAACTGGAGCAAGTTTTTCTCCTGGTCAATGACAGGAATGGAAGAGCCCAAGACAAATTGTATAAGTACAATGAACATTTTGTTGTGACAACACAACTAAGTCTGCTCACATTTCAGTGGTAAAAGCAAATCACATGGCATGATCAAAATCAGTGGGTCACTAATGTATACTCTATAGACGATGAAGGGATGGGTGGGCTGGAAGGAAATGAAGGATTGTAGACACAAGCTATTTACATAAATAGAAAGAAGACTTTTTTTTTTTTTTTTGGTACCACTGATGGAACTTGGGTCCTTGCGCTTGTGAGGCAGGCCATGGAACCACTGAGCTAAATCCCTGGCCTGACATTTTCCTTTTTAAAAATGCATACACTATCTGCATACAAATTCTCCAGTTAGTCTTTTAGCACCATTTCTCATAGGCTAAATTTCTAGATTGTTAAACTGACAGTTTTGGGTGTTAACCTTGTTCATATGGGAGGCATATGACCTTTTAGATTTACAGGGTTAATTAAAACATTTAAAGGCAATTTGTCTAAATTTTCCCTTAAATTTGTTTATTAAAAACCTTTGATTTTATTTACAAGACATTATTTTGACTATATAAGATCAAAGAAATACTACCTGGTTTACTTTTTCCAGATAAAAAGAATAAGACTGTATGGGTAGAAACTACATGATGTAGGCGTGCAATGTAACTGTGAGATCTGGGGCTGACAGTCCAGAAAGGCTGCAAGGCTGAGGGAAGAAAGAGTGGGAACAGAGAGCAGATGGTATGGATAGAGAGACACAACACTTCTCTCATTTTGAGTGTTTTTGTTTTGTAAGAACTTGTTCTATCTCTCTCCAAAGCCTGCACCGTTTTGAAAATGTAACACCAAATTTTAGTTCAAATAACAGCAACCGCCCAGTACCTTTAATTTATGAGATTATATTTCCATTCACAATTGCCTTTTAACTTTCATATCACAATATTTTATTTTATAGTTAGTTCAGAGATGTCATAGTTGAAGGTTTCACAGTAGACTCCTTTGTCTTCTAAGAGAAATAGTTTTTATTGATAGATTTTAGATATACATAATGGTAATATTCATCACAGAGAATTTGTACCTGAACATGTTATATCTTTTTCCCATTTCCCTTCCTTCCCCTCCTTATGTACAAAAGCTTTGTTTCCATTTTTTTCTTCTATTCTCTTTTTTCTGGTCTCTTCCTTCCTTTCCCCTTCCGCCTTCCTTGTTTTCCATCTCATCTGAACATTTTTTTTCCATTTCCCAATATCTATTATACATTTTGGTCCTCATTCACACTTTTGGTTTCTTACCCCAGAGAAACAATGTGGTATTTAAACATGTGTGTCTGATTTATTTCACTTAAGAGTATGGTCTCAAGGTACATCCATTTTGCATATGGCAGAGAAATACTTATAGAATGATTAGGTATCATTTAGAAGCACACTCCTTACTAAGGAAACAGTGTTAAGTTTCTCTATTTTGATACTGGTTTTTTCAACTTCACAAGAGTTACTTTAATTGCATGCTGTAGCTGACAATTTTAAGAAATGTTGACTTAAGGTCAACTGTTTTAAAATTAAAATATTAATATTTTGCATAATTCTTCAAGAGTTAAATGTCTTATTTTAAAACACTGAATATCAAGTTGATTGATTTGTATGGCTATGTAGAGTTATGTTTTGTAACACATGGTCATATGTGTTTATTAAACTCTTTTCCTAACATAGACAGTGAATGTGTGAACACAGTATCTACCTGTCAGTTATTTGATAATTATTATCAATCAAGCATGCATTGAAAAATTAATGACAAAAACTCAGAAGTTTTAAAAAAAAGTATTTTTAAACATTTTTTTAGATCATACCAGACTATTTGACAGCTGTAGATTTGGTCTTAACATTTGGCTCTTTGTAGAATATTTTAATAGAAAATCATCTTTACATAATACTTGGCCTTATTTAGAGGCTCACATCAGAACAGGTCATGTAAATTGCTCTTTCAGTTTACATTATAAACTTGTAGAAGGTATAATTAATGATTTTGCATAATTCCTATCATTGAGATCAACTGAACAAATGTTCCTGTTTTGTGAACAAATTTATTTTGAGTCTGTGAATTATATTGAAGACAAGAAAATGAGTATCATGTACAGACAGAGTTCAAGTATCAGTTCAACACTCTACAACTTTCTAACTTTCTACTGTCCAAATTCTTCATTCATAAAATAAATATATGGGCATCCTCCTAGAATTCATAAAAAGACTAAATGCAAAGCAGCTGGTTATGAAAGATAGATGATGCTGCCCATAGTGATTCTGAAATTTCTCAATGTATAGTTGTGATGATGATGATATATCATATATCTTTCACTGATTTTCACTAAGTGAAATCTCAGACCTAAAATGTTAATCTAAATGGAATAATCTGCAGAACATGAGCATGTATTTCGTTACATCATTTCTATTATCATTTTATTATTAACCTGTTTTAAATTGTACCATTTTAAAAAGTACAACATTGCATTTATTTTTATAGATTGCCTTAAACCAATATGTTAGGGTGCATGGATATAAGTAAATGAATATTGCACACCCACATTTTCAATGAATAATTTCATTAAAGGAAGTTTATTGGGTTTTTTCTACATTCTATTAAAGTTTAGATCTATTAAACAAAAGGAAACTGTACACTCTGTGTAGATGAGCATCAGAATGTGCACTGCAGCAAAGGTGTTACATTTTGTGAGTGTATTATTATATACAGTACTGACTGGCATTGTTTAAAAGAGGATGAAAATGGAGAGATTAAGGGTTTAGAAGAAGACACTTATAATGCCTTAACTTTCCATAAATAATAATCTTTTATTCTATGCTTTGATCTACAGGCTGTTTTCAATGAATTTTCAACTATGGTAAATATAAGAACAAATTTGCTCTCTATTTCATTCTGACTAAAAGTAAAACACTAATTTTACATGTTGCTCTGAATATTATTAGTTGAAATGCTATAAATTATAAAATATTTTATCTTATTTTAGTAGCTGTCAAATTGGACTGTTACTCATTTTGAAAAATTATATGTTTTAAAACATATGGCAAAATAGTAGTTCTAAATATTGATAGTTAATAAGAACAAATCTTTTTCAGATTTATAACAGACACTTAGAAATCAAGCACTTACTGCCAGTTGATCTGTAACAAAAACTAAATAGTAAAGAATTATTTTGTACTGCATATCTTTGACTATTTGTAATTGCAGTATGGTTTCTAGTTAAATTGAAAGGTCACAAGAAAGGAAAAAAAGATGAAATGATACCAAAGTGACAGCTTACCTTATGACAATAATTACAAACATCGTTTTTAATATGTACATGGCTGATCTATCAACTTGCTGTTAGTCATCCCTGATGCCACTTTAGTAAGAGGTAGTATTGGAAATATTAAAGTAAATTATTTAATTTACAATGAAATTAAATGAATCTCAGCAGAATAAATCAAATGTCTCAACCATGAAGGGTAATTATCTTTCTTTTTCTAAAGAAAAGACATCCATGACTGAGTTATGTTTTCTCACCTTCATAAAGTAATGGAAATTATTTCTAGGTACATATTTATATCCTGTCATTTAATATTTAATATTTTATTATAGTTGTATCTGATTTTGTAAAATATTGTCAATGAAACTGTAATTATTTTGTCAGTTACTGTTGACAGTAGAAAAGTTTCTTATGTAGTTGAAAATATAAATTATTAACTCAAAATCTGTAAATTGTAGGTAGTGTAATCTTAAAATAAATATCTTTTTTCCTAATCATTGGGCTTGTAAATTCCATTGTTAATGATCCCATATTTTTCACCCTTTCCTTTCTTAAAAGGAGTTAGAAATACATGAAAGAGAAGTTGAAATTGCCTGCTGGCATCTTAAATCAGTGCATAGCTTGGCTTCAATCACTGAGGAGCGCAATGAAACCCATTACAGTGGAAGAATATTTAACTGACCTAGTACAAGCCCCTGGTCCTTCCAATTGTTTGCAGAGACTGTAGAGTCAAACTGGAGAAATTTTCTTTGAACACTGTGTAGGAATTTTACTTAAATTGCTTTCATTAGCATTACTAAGAGAGTCCATGATCAGCCTGCATAATACTTGAAAATAGTAACAATAAAGTAAGTTTTTATTAAAATGTTTTTTTTAGTAAATATCCCTTCATTATTTTGTGCATGTTTGGAAATCTTATGTCTGATATTCATATTCACCATTCAAAAGATCATTAAAATCATCTTCCTACTACTAAGTATAACTGAGTATGAAAAAACAATGACACGTTCTTCCAAACTTTGGCTTTTGTAATTCTTTTTATTTTTATTTTTTTAATTTTTTCTTTTTTTTTTTGGTACCAGGGTTCTTGCACTTGCAAGGCAAGCGATGGAACCACTGAGCTAAATCCCCGGCCCTGCTTTTGTAATTCTTTCTGCTTTCTTTTAGAAAATATTTCATCTTTTCTACAGAGATGTATATTAAATCAATCACTGACTCAGAATGGATACAAATTAACCACGAATTTGGAATGGATCCTTATGCTTTGTTTTCTTTTAGAATTTGGCAGTGTGCGTACACACATATACAACTATGTATACATTCATAAAATCAAAATATTCGTGTATATGTATACAATAGAACTATCTATAGATTAGGTAAAAGTGACACTTTCCATAGCAAATATTAACATTTCATGCAAGAGTAGAGAAAAAGTCTTTTTGCATCACATTTGGGTAGCCACCTGAGTGTTTTGTACCCTGAAACTATGAAATGATCAACTATATAGTTGCAAATTATGAGATTTAATTTCTCCAGAAGTTCTCAAATAAAGATTATGACTTTCTCATGCATGAAAATTTTATCATTTTTCCTTTAAATCCCATGTACCAAAAAAAGAAAAAGAAATACAAACTCAACAACAAAACAAAGCAAAAGAGAAACTTTTAAAAAAATGGAATATACTCCAAAGGAAATGTTAGTCCTCCAACAGTTTATTTCTCAATTTCGTTGGAAGTGAATTTTAAAGTTTTTATTGAAGATATAAGCTAGTTAGAAAATTGGACAATTGTGAACAATCAAATCCAGTAAAGGTACAGCAGACTGATAGCATGTTGGTATGACTCTTACTCGATCCCCTGGATTTTCACATCCTGATGAGGTTCTCTTCTCTATTTCAAAATAACCACTTGCAAATGCTTCCCAAAGCGCTGGAGTTGCTTGAGTGTGGGGCCGAACAGTATGAATCGGTAGTAATAAAAGCATCAGCAGGATTCATTTTCAGCCTCCTGCCGGGAGACACTTTACCTTAGTAGCTCAAATTATATTGAATTGTAATGAATGAAGAAGTGGATCCCTGCCAGGGAGTAGTTTGTAACTTGGAAAAGTAGGTATAATTACATAATAATTCTGCCTTTGCAGAAGGTGCTTCTGCTTTAGGAGTACCTGATGTTATTTACAGCTGTTACTTGCAGGTCTGTTTAGTCATCATGTTGGTATATCAATCAAGGCCAAGGATTTTATGTTCTTTTTATTTCAACTTTACTGCTAAACAAAAAAGTACTGGCATCTATTTTAGTGCTGCAATCTATCTAGGATTTCAACATCTTGACTCGTAATCCTCTGTTGTAGATATTATTTACAGATTATCAGTATCTATAGTATGAAGTTATTTTATTGTGTCTCATCTCCCCACTTCCTTCCATGTATACATGTGCTTTTGTAGGATGCCTGCCTGAGTTAAATGCATAAATAATTATGCAGTCATATCAGGAAAGGGAAATCCTATAGCAAGAAATATTAACACTCAAAGTTTGATTACATGGAAATAACTAAATGTACAAAGTTCTTTAAAAGATATGTCCAAATATTTTGGTTCTTTGGCCTTTGTCATTTTCTATAAATGATCCTAAAGTTATGAACAATAAAGGTATTATATGTGTAATCCTATTCTAGTCTCTTAATGTGACATAACGTTGTATTAATTATAATCACAGCATAGTAAAGGGAATGCATTTGAAATAAGATCATGCTGTATTTTAGACATGAGGATTATATTTTAATTTCTATGATTACTTTTAACAACATATTCAAACACATACAGTTAACCTTCATTTATGTAATAGCAATCCCTGTGAACATCATATTAAAAATGTATTAAATATATATTAAAAATACATCTAAGATACATAACCATATATGAATTTTAAGTAACATTTCAAAGATACATTGGGATATTTTGTAGATAGCATTTTTGATTCTATAAAGAGTATTAAAACTGAATTGCCACTCCATGTCTAACTGTGAAGCTTCAGGATCATATCATCAATTTTGTGGACAAAATGGTGAATGAAATCTGCTAAGCCAAACACAGTAAACTGATGCAATATGCAGTATATTCAGTAAATACTTATATCAAAGAGAGGAGAAAAAAGAAAAAGAAAAATGGTCCAATCACCAATATTGAGAGCAATGTTCAAATTGGTTAATTTTTTAGAGGAATTAATGTGAATTACTATAAACTAATAATAAATATTTCATTAAAAGTATTTTACAAAGAGAAAGATAGAAGCAATGGTGATTACAGTGGTGATGGGTATGGTATTAGATAACATACATATCTTATCATTTAATCTTCATCAAAAAAGATGAAGTTGATCTATTACAAGAAGTTTCCTTTAGAGACAGATAAGTTAAGCAAAATTATTTAAGCAAACTTGCAAACATATAGTTCATCCAACATCTAGCTAATTCAAAAGTCTACCAATCCATTCTTTTATACAGTGCCTAGCAATTGCCTAACAAAATCAGTTAGAAATGAGCAGATTGGTTATACAACTCTGTTTCATTATATTCATCAATTTCTTTATGTATAATGTTGGAATTATAAAAAATACCAATTTCAGAGAATTGTTATGATATGTAAATGGATTAATTCACACCAAATGCTCATTCAGTATTGGAGTTTGCTTGCTTTTCTCTATGGCTTAGTCTTGGAAGGGACTTAATTTACCATTCCTGATGTAAATGAGAAATGGGAGTAAGACAGATGTAATGTTTTTGATCCATTTTAGATATTTATAAAACAAGGTTTCCCATAATATTTTATTTTCTGTTATTTAAAGTAGTGTTGGTTTCACGAGAATCTGGAGCTTGGATCTTTGCTGTTACTCTGAAAATTTATGCACTGAGGGGATTCATATTGTCTCTGAGTTGCTCTCTTTCTCATACCCCAGCCCCTTTTTCCCTAAATCATGAGATCTCACTCTGGCAAATTTCTATTCTGATCCATGCTTAATGATCTTTAATCATGATTCTCATGGCATGGGTATGACATTTCTCCTATTCTCTTCCAATTGGCACTCCCTTACTTCTCATTCAAAACTAGGTCCTATAATCCTCCTCTGTGGGAACTAGCATGTGTAGAGTGTAGAAACAGCTTCAGTAATTGTCCTTCAATGTTAACATCTATAACAATAACCTCACTAGATCATTACACAATGTACATCCTCAAGTTTCATCTCCAGACACTAAATAGCAAGGTGGATGATGTCAAAGAAACCACATATTTTACTAAGCAAGCAAGTGATTCCTATATAGTTCCCGGGTAATACTATGAAAAAATCCCAAATTAGGAGGCAGTGTAAAACTTGTATCAGGAATTACTTTGAAATAACTCTTTTACCACAGTGTGTGGTATTAAAATTACAGTTACCAAGAAATAAAATTAATCATTCACCTCTTGAATTTTCTAAATGCCACTTAGGTTTTCATCTTTAATCACATTTGTTCATATAATCCCCTCCCCACAGAGCAGTCAGGGAGATCTTTTAATATATCAAATAGATCCACTGCTTAGAACCCTCCAATAGCTCTCTATTATCCATTGAAAAAAATCCCCAACTCTTTCCTATACCTACAAGCCATGTCTGGCCAAGTTCTGTCTCTCTGCTATAATTCTTCCTACTTACTCAAGGTTTAAAATAGAAAGTTCTTGTCAACTTGATCTCTTTTTAATTCCTCAAAAACACCAACTTCTCACTGTCCTTAAGCACTTATGTCTTTCCTATTTTTTGAGCAGTGACCATTCATTTCAGACAATTGCTCAGTCTCTTCACTTAGGTCTGAGCCTCAACATCATCTCTTCTGAAAAGCTTTCTGGGAGGCAGCATCTCAGGTACCCTCACCATTCCCCCTTTTCTATCATCTCAGAGCCAGGGAAAGCAATTGGAACATAGGACCTCAACATACCTATGTTGAAAATCAATTAATTGTATATGACAAAAGGATCTTATTCTATGAGGTACCGTATGTTAAGTTTGAAATATTTACATTTGTGTATTGAAATAAATCTTTCACCAGTTTAGAAAAAGACAGACTAGACTTTAGAAACTTCCATAGTTTAGACAAATCTCTCTTCAGACAAGAAAAGTCAGGACTGAAAGAAGAAGTTAACAAGAAAATAACTCCCCTGAATTAAATTATCATCAAAATAGCTACTTTCCTAATGTCTGTACACTACTGCTTAAACATTTTAAGCAATAGTACTCTAACCATTATTTAATTTCACTGTAGTTTAAATAATTTTATATATTTTCTTACTGGTAGATAATATTTTTATAGAATACAAGAAATAATTGTCAAGTTACTAGACAATCGATGCTTATCAAAATATACCCTTTCTAAAATATTATCCAATTTATATACCCATGGATTATAATGATGTTATTTCAACCTCACACATATTATTGGTTTTATTTATTATTATTTATCCATTGTCAACTAATTGACTGGAATTTTGTTCTTTGGTCTAAAGTCTTGAATATTCATATTATACCATTAGTTTTGTTATGGTGTGCTTTTTTCTCTACTAAACTTAAATTCCAATATGAATTAAGCAAATGAGCAATAATGCCAAAATCAGAATAATGTATTATTTGATGGGCTGTTTTGTAACTAGTAACTTTTTGGAAGTGGTTTTAGTAGGTTGAAATGAGAAAAGAATTTTGGTTTTTTCCTTGGCATATGACTAATTCCCTTTATCACCATATGGTTTATAACCACAGCCATAAGGGTATAATTTAAAAAGAGCTAAATTTAGACTATGCCCAAAGGCAGTAACCTATTCAGAAATTCCTATGAGGTAAATGTCTTGATTTCATTACTCCTGTTATGGTGCCCTTTTGTGAGCATTTTGGAAAATTTCCAGAGTTTATAACAAGCTTCAAGTTCACAGTCAATTTGTTGAGAGTCACAGTAGGCAAAAAATTTTTCTTTATGGAAGGCTGACTCGAAATTATATGTCTTGAAATTATAATGAGTTGTTTATATAGAAATTTTAATGTGAGCTATCATAGTACTTCAGACAAAAACTTAAGAAAAATAGAATAAGTTGAGCATTGTTTTTATTAAAAGGCTATTTTAATTTAAATGGCAATACTCAGAAACCCAGTGTGGAACCTTAGGGATTCAGTATCATAAACTATTGTCATATATATATTCTATTTTTCAAATCTATTGACAACAATGATAGAAAGTTTCAACACCAGAATAATGTCAATAAATGCAATTTACTCCATTTCTACAGAGAATAAAATTCTGATTAATCATGTTTATGATTGAATAATACTTGTAGCCAAATACTACTATTATTTAATTTTCTTTTACTTACAAAGTTGAAAACATACACCTTTTCTGGCTTTAGAATTCTAATTGTATTAAATGTTCTTCCATATGATTGAGACATTCCTGATTTAGTACATCTGCTTGTTGAAGGTATTTCATCTTTCACTGACAGTATTAGCGTTTTCACTTTTCAAATCGGCACCGGCCTTTTCTAATTACATGACCTACTGTGATGGTTAAGACATTGAGTCACTGATTAAGAAACCTAGGTTCGAAAATGGAGATAATTTTTTGGGGGGGACCAGGAATCCAACTTGGGACCTTGCTTTGCGAGGCAGGCGGCGGAACCACTAAGCTAAATCCCCCACCCCGATACTTTTTTTTTTTTAATAGTGGCTTTGAGGAGAAAATAAAATCTTATAACAAGCTCCAAGTTCACAGTCATTAGATTATCATGATCCTCACTTTCGTACACCGTGTGTACAAAATAATTTTCCATGCAAAAGGAAAATAAAAGATTAAAAAAAGAAAAAATTAGTTTTTTCTTCTTTTTTTTTCCCTACTTGGAATTGAATCCAAGTTCTAAGGTATACTAGGTAAGTGCTCTACCACTGAAATACATCTTAGATCTTTTTTTAAAATTTCACTCTGGGATAAAGTCTAGTTAATTTGCTGAAGCTAGACCCAAATTTGAGATCTTCTTCCTCAGCCTTCTCCAAACTTAGATTTGTGTGCTGTCACGCCCAGCTGAAAGAACCTTTTTAATGTGGATGAAAAATTGAAATGTTTTAAAATCTATTTCAATTTAATTTTGCACAATCTAACAGTGAATGGATGGTAGACAAGCTAATAATGGTTGCAATAGTATTGTCAATTCTGTCTCGTTTTTGACAATAGGGATGAGGTTAAAATTTAAATAAGTATGAGGCTTAAACAAAGCTTCTATGGTATTGTATTATCAGACTTACAATAAAGCATGAATGACAAGTACAATTCCTTTAGTTCAAATTCCAGGGCTTTTTTTTTTTTTCGGTACAGGACAAAAACTTAAAATTGCTTGAAGAGACTTGGCATACACACGAATCACAATGAGATGCCATTAAAGGTAGGATAGAAGAGGAGTGTACAATGAAATAACTAGATATAAACCAAGCCATATCCCATAAAGTATTAATATTCTACTACTTACAGACCAGGTTGCTAGTAAAGAGAATATTTTGCTAAATATGTTAGAAATGCAAGCATGTGATGCTAAAGTTTTCTTGCTACATATAAATGTATCTTTATGAGATTAGTGGATTGAACTATATAGTAGATTTAAGACATTCCCTGGGGCCTTAGTTTTATTGTAAAAAATTTTTAACCAATTTTCTTTTTTTCTCTGTCTGTTAGAAAAATACATATAATTGCACCAATTGCTGAATGTAATTTATAAAAATTTCACATAATTTCTGAAGAAGTAATCTCTGTATAGCACTATATGTCAAAATGGTTACAAAACATTTATCAAACAAAAAATGAATTAATATCCATTTATATTTTTGGCAATTTTTACAAATAATTGTTTCCTAGAAATAATTATAATATAAACTGCTGTACAACTTATTTCATTGTGAATGTTGTATATATCACAAATATATAGTTGATGTAGCCTCCATGCAGTTCAATCATTTTGGTTGTAAATTTATAGTTTCAAGTTGCTAAATTTCTGAGAAGAAAAGATAAGATTTTTGACAGTAAATTTAAAAATTCTATAGTTTTTCCATGCTTGTACATTAAATTTTGAAAACAATAAAGTTTAAATGTTTAAAATTATATTTATGCATACACGTATTTAACAATTTATTCTGACTCTTGAGATTCATGTTTTATGACCTGAAGATAAAGATTAGTGCAGTTCCTATGTCATTGTTGTAAAAACCAAATCACTTAGTCCATGAGATATTACTAGCATTACATAATACCAGTCTCATTTTAAAAAGCTTATTTTAAAAGCTTTTTATTTTAAAAGCTTAAATACTAGTTTACACAATGAAAGTGATTAGTAGATAACTAATGTCTCTTCCTTTATAGCTTGTTCTAAAACTCCATTGCAATAGTTCCTCTATTTTTAACATAATTTCATTAAAATGGTAAAGATTATGTTACGCTTGATGCATAAAACTTTCCCCAAAACATATGAAGAAGACATTAGCAGGAATGGATCCTAGATCTTAATTTTCAATTTTTGACATAGTTTACTATATTACACTGCCTCTACTTTTCCACATAATAAAATTATTTATATATGTTTTTAAAATATTATTACAAAATTAAATAGAACTTTTTCAATGATTCTCATAGTAACTTCACAAATGTTATTTTTTGCATGCTATTTCTATAACAATAGTTCTAAGATTGTTGCATATGATAAGAATTTTTAGTGTCGTATTTAATATTTGTTAAATATTTTAGACTTTGTTAATAAAAGAAAGAAATCTTTGAATGACAGTTTTCCTGTTGACTCTTCTGGTGTTCCTTTTATTATTACATTAGTACAATAAAATAATTTGCTATATCACACAAAAATTAATTATGTGACGAAATTTAAATGCATGCAATATATAAATTATATATATGTATACTAATTTAGATATTTTTAGTATATGAAAATTATTTTTATTTGTATCTGTAAAAATCTGTTAGTGTAAGATATACTTACAAATTCATTAAATAGGTAATTGTGAAAGTCTGTTTTGCCAATATAAAATTTATGTAACACACAGAATAACCCACATTTATTCTGAAACCTGAGCATTATATTATACTCATTCATTTTGCATATGATTTCAGGGGTAAATTACCTGCCCATAACTAAATCATGCATTTTTCTCTTTTCATTGAAATATGCATATATATATGGACAAATGTTATATACTTTCTGAAATGAAGAAGTGCAAAGATGAACCCACATGTTTATATTAACTCACATTGATTAAATTAGGATTTGATATAAATCAATCAAAATTACTCTTTAATTTAAATCGTTTTTTGAGTTGAATGTTTTAGGTCTTGAAATATTTCTCTTTTCATTCAATTTTCATAGAGCACCAGGGAAAAGATATTGTTAAGTTTACTTCCTTTTAGAAGTAGAAAACTGAATTTTAAAAAAATACTATAATATAGCCAAGAACATCTAATCTGGGAACACAATAACAAAACTCAAATGTATGTCTTCTGATTTTAAAACTCATAATCTGTCTACCACTCAAGACTGCTTCCCTTGAGGAAAAATAATTTGTGGGGAAAGATATACGTTCCACAAACCTCCCGGTGAAAATGAGGTCACAACAGAGCCCCTGGCCCAATAGTACCAAATGTAAGCAAAGGCATTAGATTTTTTCAGAGCTTTGTTTTTCTTTTAACATTCTGTTGATCCTATATCTGAATAAGGGAGTATATCATCCTGTAGAGATTCTTTCTAAAGACTGCAACTCTTGAAACTGAGACATGATCTTTAGAAGCAACAAACCCTGTTAACATATCAAGATTGCTCAGTAAATGTTGATTTGCAACCATCATTAGCTCTTAGTTGAATATGAAGATATTACAGATGTCTTGTGAACACTCAAATTAAGCTAGACAGAATATTCTTTAGATTTCAATTTGAAGGAAAAGCTATAATTTAAACATTTATCTAAAATGTATGTATTTCAAAGAACATTGAAAAAATATTATAATATGAATAAAGTTTGCTCTATTTCTAGACATTATCCAAACTTAAAATATTTCATCTGTGTTTCTTAAATCTTTCTACCAAATTACCTCCACAAATAGATACAACTGCAGAGATAAAAACATGTAAAATATGTTTGCCAACATTAAATGTTTGTTATCTGACCAAAGTTATGTGTAGGTCAAAAGATTTTCTTTATAAACAGAATTTTTGCATGTTTCAGCAGAACTAATTATAAGGTATATTTTAATAAGAAGGGGAAGAAGGGAATAAGGGAGGTGAGGGGAATGGGAAAAAATAAGAATCAAGATATATCATGTACAAGTACAAATTTCATACTATGAATATGATCATTCTGTATATATAAATTGTACCAATAAACTTAATGACTTTAAAAAAGAAATTCACAGAAGGACTGGGTTGTAATTCTGGGGTAGAGTGCTTGCCTAGCCTATGTAACACTGTGGGTTTGATTTCCAATGCTGTTAAAAACATATTTACAGAATGTTAGTGTTTTAAATTTGCTGCATATCAAATATGGTTATGCTTTACTTACCACAGAGAATATGCTCAAGAGTATTTTCACTGTAAATCTTTTCTTACTGAAATTTACTGATTTTTTTAATAAGCAATATTTTAAAATGGTATTTGATGCTTCTTATATTTGCTTAAATGCTTTAATTGTTCATACTTTTTTATCCTTGAAAGCTTTTTACTTTCTCTATAAATGGAAATATTTCTTTTTTCTTTAATCTCAACTATTATACCAATGAATCATAAGCATATATGTGCAAGGACAAATTTTTTAAAAACTACTTCCTAAGGTATTTTTTTCAGGCTAAATTCAGAAAGCTTTTTTTAACAAGGAAATATGAGAAGAGTAGACCACTTATTAAAACAATATGGTTCTGGAGGTAAGATGCAAAGTAAAATTCTAGTAATGGGTAAACAAATAATCAAAATTCATTTCAAGTTATTAATTTTTATTACAAGTGCATAGTTACCTTTAGAAAGTTTTGATATATGAAAGATGTTGCAAATCAGTTTTTCTTAAATATTTCACTGTGAAGGCTAACATGGTATCATAGAAGAGAATGGATGAATGACTTTTAAGTAATCAGCAATAGGGATGTACTGTGTTAAAATAATTTACAGTCATCAGAAAATTAGGAAGAAATAATTATGCTTCACTGTTATCAAACATAGCATTGTACACTGTAGTGTATGTCTGCTCTGACAGGACCAACTTTACTAGATGCAGGGAAAGACTATGATTGAAAACTGGTGATACAATTTTTCTAAGAGTCTCTTTCTGGTTGATCTATCTATAAGCTTGAGCAGAAAGCATCAAATAGAAATATCATATCCAGATTAGAATTTGTCTCTTAATTTATTCATTCACAATTCAAAGCATGTGTAATGAACACCTATTAAGTGTCTGGGAATATGTTAGTTGCTCTGGAAGGACTCTGTTCTTTATGCCCTTCATGACAATTGTCATCTGTTTAAAAATTTTTGGATTTTAAACTTAATTATAAAAATACCCTTCTATATTTAAGTTCAAAATCCATAAGTTTTTTTTTTTTTCAGAATATGGGAGCACATATTTGGAAAGAGTTTGTAATTATCACATAGAGGAAATGACATTTAGCTGATTCTCAACTCTAATTAAATATTGACCAGGGCTGGAACTGACACTTGTCAGTACCCCATACATCATGACAGAGTCTTCAAAATATAAGAGAGCACTGCATTTTTAGAGAACAATAAGAAGGCTGGTATATCAGAAGCTTCAGACTGGTGAACCGGAAAGCAAGACTAAGGCAGACTGCCAAGGAAGCCAGGCACATTACTAAGAAAACAGACTGCTTTCCTAATGGTAGCAATGTGTTAGTGGAGGAAACTCAAGTCAAGTGAGAGATCATTCAGATAGCATCTTACAGAATAGATGAGCTGTTGGGAAAAGGATCAGTTTAGAATTTGTTGAAGAAATTCATTCGGAAGTGATTAAGCTGTGGTTTAAAAATTTGGCATTGAATCTAATAGATACTGTGGAATTTAAAGAAATCTTTAAGCTACATTTCTGCTTGGCCTCCGAAGAAGGGTCTATACCATCTTAGTCTGTGCCTAATCTATGGACTATTATGCTTATATTTCAAACCCAAAACTACTACATTCAATCAACCCGAGGATGTAACATAGACTAAGTTCAGAAGCCTAACATTTACTCAAGCTACTAAAATCTAGCTAACTTACATCATGTTTGAATTCATAATGGGACATCTACCATTATATAAATATCAGCCACATATTATTTTAATGTACTTCAGTAATACATTTCAACTTCTAAGTCTGAAAGGTGTTGCTTGTATCTTTTTTAAAGCTAGAAATATAAAATGGTCCTTTTCAAACTCAGTTAACCATCCACTATTTAAAACAAAACAAAACATCTTTTCTTCCCAATATTCTCATTCCTAGAATCACAAAACAGAACTACAGTGAGAAATTTCAAAATAAATTCCCTAGTGGCGTAGTTTTCATGAGAAAGAGGGAATGATAAAAGCTGGTTATTTCTAACAAAAATAAAATCAAATGAAGCAGCTCACATTCTTACTCTTGCTATGTTATTTCTCCCCTAAATTCTATTGGGCAGGGAGAAAAGAGCCTTGATTTATCATCTGGCCAAAATACATTTCATATCTTGGAAAGATTTTTGTGTAAATCTCTTAGGGTGACGTTATCAATTGTAAAAGCTGGAGTACAGGTAAAAAGAAGGTATATGCACAGGGTATAGTTCTGGTGCTTTCCACCTTTATGATCTTCAAAATAGAACTTCAAAATCCACTTCACCAGGCTCAAATGGAAATGGATGCATAAAAATGAGACAGGAAAAACTCATTCATGCATTGCCCAAGATCAGTGGGAGGTGTCATGGATTGTGACAGTATTGTATGGTGAGTGTTTCCTCATATAGAGATGAACAAAATTTTGTAACATTAATTTTCTAATTTTGGTAAAATATGAATATTCAAAAATGCATTAATTAATTTGAAAGTAAATTATGGAGTAAGACCAAAATTTGACATAATAAAGATATTAATTAAATTACAAACTTAAGAGTTACTGGCTTACTGCTATAATTAGCAACTAAAATATTAAAATATTACATAGGGCAAATAATACAATAGAAGAACTGAGAATGGAAGTAAATCAAAAATATTACTTTAATAGGAACAAAGAAATGAATAGAAAATCTAAAGACTCATCAAGAAAAGATTTTTGTCACTTTGCATTAAAATTAGATAAATACATATGGGAAAAGAAATTAAATATTTAATCATTAAATTCATAAAATATTTAGGGAAAAGTCTGTTGTTTCCTCTGTAACCTCACTTTATAAGGTAATTGTCCAAGGTTTCATATAATTTTACCTATGAAGATATGGCTTGGAAATGTTATTAATAAGTCAGTAGTAATAATGAAATGCCTCATGAAAATCTTGATTCATTACTCAATGCAGTGTATTCAAGCAAGTTTCAATTTGCATAATTATGATAGGAGCAGAAAATGACAAAGATAGAAGAAACTTTGTTACAGGAAAAAACTTAAATATAGTATTTTGGAAATGACAGCAAATGATTTTTTTTATTTGAAATTAAAACTCATCTGCCTCACTTTCTTTTTCATAAGAATTCATCATAACATTTTCCCTTGTTGAATTTAAATGACTATGACATCTTTTTTTCTATTTTGGCATTATTTTCAAGGAGTTTTGTCTTATAGATATTAATAATTTGTAAATATGTTGTAAAAGATTGCTTTTAATTGGATAAACAATTATAGTATTGATTGTTCATGGTTCAACTTTGTGGCAGGTATTTCTTCTGCAAACTAATGTTGACCATAAAAATGGAATTGTGATTTTGAATTACATTATGCCTGTTTAATGTAGCATGTACACTGTTTTGGCTCAGTGTGGGATGTTTTACAAAATTATATGAAACTGGCTTTCTTTTTCTCTCTCCAGCATAGGATGACACACTGCATGCATTATTCAACTGTTCAGCATCCTGGAAATATTTTCTTCATCATTTAAACTGTAGCAACAAGTACAAATTAATTATTTGTTATAAAACAAAGAACTTTTATGCTATATTTCCAATTTTGTTTAACACTGAAATCTTGGTTTACAAATGTGAGTGAAAGATTGACTTTAAATTTCCAGAGATGATTAGCTGCCAGCTCTAATCAAATTGAGAAGTAATTAGAAAATCAAAACTTGATTAGCTCTTTGCTTGATTTACAAAAATTATAGTTTATGCAGTTTAAATATTGAGGGAGGGCAGTACTCCAGATACAGTGCTATGTTGGGCAGAAGGAAGCCTGCTACTTTAACAATTTTCTATGCCTGACTATACTTTATTTAATCTGTTTCTTTTTGATAGATAATAAATTGCTACCATAAGGCTTCTGTTTAATTTTTTTCATTTCTTGAAAGAAGCATTCTACTATTTGTTATATAAAATATAATGCATCATATATTGTTTGACTTTTTAAGGATCATTGTTTAATATAGGTTCCTATAGTAATATCAAAACAAAACAAAGCAAAGTAAAACAAAAAAAGATTTCTGAAAAGGTAACTAGTACACCAGTGCATTACTCTGCGAAGCTGCCATGTCAAAATATCACAGGCTGGGAGTTATAATAATACAAATTTAGTTTCTCGCTGTTCTGGAAACTGGAAGTCCAATATCAAGGTGCCAGCAGGCTGATGGGAGCTGAGGGCTGGTTTACTGGCTGATAGACCACGGCCTTCTTGCTGTATCCTCCCATGGGTTTTTCCCTGTATATGCAGAGATAGAGAGAGGGACAGAAACAGACAGAGGTAGGGACAGACAGAGAAACAGAGACGAAACAGTAGCATGAGGGATAGAGACCTTTGGTGTCTTCCTCTTCTTAGAAGGAAATCAAACCTATTGGATTAGGGCTCCCCCTTTATGATTGCATTCAGCCCTTATTAAGCCCTTATAGTCACTCTTTCCAAATACAATCACACTGGGATTAAGAGTTTTAGCATATGAAAATTGAGTAGTGAGACCATAATTCAGTCCATAGCTACCATTAATGCATGTTTTTGTACTCAACCTTAAAGGAACAAGTAAAAGGCACAAAAAGTCATTATAATGCTGCTTAGTAAACGTTACTGAACCCTAAAATGTTTCCAAGACCTTTTCGTATGGGTTAGAGCTGTAAGAACTATTCAGTTTACCCCTAAGGAAGGAGACTTTAGTCACAGATATCAAGCATTTTCCCAAAGTTAAATATGAAATCATTTAGCAGATCTAGACATGGAACTATGTGACTTTGCTCACTTCTGTAACTCCAAGTATAGCAAAATCTCTCTCTCCCTCTCCCCTCTTCTGTTTATTTTGTTTTTTTGAGATAAGGCCTCATGTAGTTCAGAACAGGATTAAACTCACTATATAGCCCAAGATGGGTTTGAACTCTTGGTGATCCTCCTGCTGCTGACTCCCTAGTACTGGGATTACAGGCCTGTGTCCTCATTCGGGTTTAGTCATGTGTCATTTAACAATGGGGACACATAAATGAGTTTTTAGTTCTTAGGTGACTTCCTTTCTGGGCAACACACTGACACACTATCACACATACTGTTAAGATATCACTAGCTGATATAATCTTAAGTGACGACCTTTATGAATGGGCCATTATTTCCCAAAATGTCTTTATGTAGCATGTGACTGCATACACATTTATACAACTGTTATTCTGTTTTTTAAGAGAAGATTTCCCTTTATAGTTCAAGGTGGCCTTGAACTGACTATGTAGCCCAGACTGGCTTGAAACTTGTGGCAATCCTCCTGTCCCAGCCTCCTGAGTGCCAGGATTATACACATATTCCACTATGCCCAGACATTTGTGTAGTTTTGAAGTCCTCAAAATTGTCAGTCTTGCACCTTGTAATTGTTTATTCCCTATATGTTCAGTGGTTCTATAAATTCTCAGAGGGTAAAACTGAGTACAAAATGTTGTTCATATGTCCAGAAAAACCTTCCTTCAGCTCCCTGGGATTAGTAGTTCCATCACATGGGGATCTTCCACATACATTTTTTTTTGTAAAAGTTTCACATATTTTTTTAGAATTCTAGCTTTTGAGGTAAATAATAATCTTAATTGTCAAGAAACTATACAGTATCTAGCTTTTAAATTATCAATTATAAGTCCACCTTTTTCTGCCAACTAGAAAGTATTTTATAAATTCTATACAGTCTTCTGAAGCTATTAGAATTCTTATTTGTTGAAAACAAAAATCATAACTCATTTTTGATATTTAATAATTCTACGTTTCCTACATATACATTTTAAGATTCTGTCAAAAAGGAGATTTAAAACACAAATCAATTGTAGTAAAATGACAACATTTTGAAGCAGTTGTAATAGCAACTGCTTTTTAAACTAATTTTGAACAATTGCCTTTATTTGAAATAAAGTAATAAAATTATAGAAATACCTACCTAGCAAATACTTTTTAAAAGAAATAATATTTTAAAAACATTAAATTTTGAGGCAAATTGTATGTTTACATAGCAATCTTCTAGTTTTTTTTGTTTTATTTTCTACTTAAAAATAAATAACAAATGTAGTTTCTCACACAATCATATTTGCATTTTAAAAGACTCTATAAGTAAACCATATAAAAGCTTCAAAAATCTTAAGAAAGGAATAAAATTGTAGATAGTATGATATATTGCAGAGGGAAGTTTTTTAGAGTAAGTCATTCAGGTTGACCATAAAATCATAGCATAGGAGTCATACCTATTATTTATACTTGAATAAGAGCACAAATTTGAAATTGAAGTGTAAAATATTATTTTAATATCTATCATATTAGAGTCCTTTGTGTCTTGCTGATTCATCTACTCTATTTTGTTACAGTTTAAAACCTAGGAACATATGCATGGATTCTCTGGCGTGTCTGTATGTCCTTGGCCTAGAGTAAAACCTCACCTGTGGTGTTGGCCTCCTGCAGAGGTGCCAGCTGTGCCTCTTCATGTCATTCGTGCATCGATACTAATCAGAACATCTCTCTTGTAGAGAATTTTCTAAAATAATTTGGATTTGTGATCTTGTGCTTTTTGTCCTTTCAGACTTTGATGCCCTCATCTCAAATATGAGGGTAGATTGAGATACATCAAGGTTAGCAAATAGAGAAATACAACACCACAAAATCCCTTGCTCACCATACACTCATGGAAGAAACAGATGTTAACTTGTCATGTATTTTTTTCTTGCTTGGAATATGGATTTTTTTTTTGTCCAAAATCGCACCACATGGCCATTGCATAACATTTGGTTGTCGTATTGTAGATGAAGCCTTTCTGCAATCCTAATACTAGATATAAACACGGTCTTCCTTTATGCAGAAGAGTGTTTGTTATATAATTTCTAATGCCTAGAATATGGCCTTCTTCATACTAGATCCAATTCATTTGTAGAATAAGTACATGTGGATAATGAAGTTAGATGTTCTTACAAATATTTAGATAAATTAAGACATAATCTTTAGTATATCTCTGGTCAAAACAATACACATTCAAGTTCATCAACTTTGGAAATTACAGTTTTTTTGTAAAAATGGATGCTTTTATAATTTAAAAGTTTTTTTCACATTTTATAGAATTTAAAAGGATATAGAAAGCATATTACAAAAATCTTTATTGAAATAAATTTGACAACTTCTAAGAAGTACCTTGGAAGACAAATTAAAGAAACTAACTCTGGAGGAAATATAAAATTTGAATAGCACCTATTAAAGAAAGTATATTTCTAGCTTGAAAACTTACCTATATGACAACAACAGGCTCATAAACATTTTAACTGATAAATTATATCAAACAATTAAAGCAGAAAAAAGAAGGAACACTTCTCCCCTCATTTTAGGAAATCAACATTGTGCTAAGCCTAAAACTGGATAAAGATAATAGAAGAAAAAAGTATGATCATAGATAGAAATTTGTTTAACAAAACAAACTATTAGAAGTCAGATCTGGCAGGATGTAGAAAGTGATTTTGTTATAGGAATGGCAGTGTTGGTTCAGCATTGGAAGATCCACCCCCAAAAGTAATCATTTAAATAGAGGAAAGGAAAAAGCCATATGATCCTGTCACTAGTTGGAGAAAAAGTACTGGATTAAATTCTACAGCAGTTCATGGTAAAAGCTATCAGGAGACTAGAAGTATAACAGAAACTTCTCAACAGATTAAAGACATGCACTCCATACTTCCAACAAAAACTCCTTCTATGAATGGAGACGATAGGATGCTTTCTCCTTAAGGTGGGGAACAAGGGCAGATATGCTTACTCTTTATCTGTCCATTAAACTTTGAGACCTAGTCCCCACCAAAATAGTCTGGCAATAAAATGATACAACCAGGATAGGATTGGCACGGCAGAAGCAAAATCTTTATATGTAGATGAAATGATCATCTACAGAGAAAATACTAAGAAATCTCTAGGAGCCCCTAGAACTTGTACTTGAATTTAACAGGATTAGAAAACACAAGGTATATATAAAAATTCAGGTCTATGTATACTTGTTATAAATGAAGATTTGGATATTGAAATTTAAAAGTTATGCAGGAGTACAAAGGACCTAGAAAAATTAAAAAAAAAAACAGTGTTGGAAGACGTTTAGAACATAATTTTAAGACTTCTTTTAAAGTTACAGTATTAAAGGGAGTGTTGGTGTAAGGAAAGACATATAGATCATTGGAATAAAACAGAGAATCTAGAAATAGAACCACACATACATGGTCCACTGAGTTTTCAAAGATTATTTAACATTAGCATTTTATAGAATATAAACTCAATTCAAGAGCCAAGGAAGAGATAGTGTTTGCAGCAAATGGCACTAGAACACCTGGTATCCATATATAAAAAATTAACCTCAACCCTTTTTTTCCATACATGAAAATAACTTGAAGGGATCTATGAACCTAAATAAGAAAGCCTAAAAGTATAAAACTTTAAGAAGAAATTATAAGGGAAAATGTTTATGAATTCAGAGTAGGCAAGAACTACCTAGGATACAAAAAACATGATGTATAAAAGAAAAAAATTGATAAATGAGATTCCATCAAAATTTAGAACTTTAAATGACATTATTAAAATGAAAAGTAGTCCTTAAACAGATCACATTTACAATGCATATAACCTATGACCAGAATATATAAAGAATTCTTAGAGCTCATTAATAGACAACCCAATTAAAATGTAGACATAAGAAGATGATAAATAGCCAGTATAGCACAAGGAATGGTATGCAACTCTAGGATCAGAAAAATATTAATCAGTACAATAATAAGATTGAATTATACACTCATTAGGGAGATGAAGTTAAAAGTTTTAAAAGCCTTGTCATGACTTGTTCTTTTTGTTGGATTCTCCCCCTTTGCGGTTAATTTGTCATGCCCAATGGATTCATTCTGCTGGGTTTCCTGGGGTTATGATAATCATTGTCTTTTCCTAGGGTATTGTCTAAAATGTTTTCGAGGGCCTGTTTGGTATTCATGAAGTTCTTGAGGTGCTCTTTATCATGAAAGTATCTTATTTCTCCATCAATTTTGAAAGATAGCTTTGCAGGCTACATCAATCTGGGTTGGAGGCTGTTTTCCTTTAGGGCTTGAAATCCATCACTCCAAGCTCTTCTTGCCTTGAGGGTTTGCATTGAGAAGTCTACTGTGATTCTGATGGGGTTTCCTTTGTATGTGATTTGTTTCTTTTCTCTCACTGCTTGTAGAAATTTATTCTTCTGTTGGATTTCTGGAATCCTAACTATTATATGCCTATGTGTAGATTTTTTTGATGAAGGCTAGCTGGAGTCCTATATGCCTCACTTATCTGTATGTCAAGTTCTTTTCCCCTCCTTGGGAAGTTTTCTGCCATCACTTCTGTGAACAGATTTTTTGTCATCTGCACGGTCTCCTCTTTCTTCATTGACTCCAATCAGTCTTATATTATTGTTCTTTGCATCACCTAGCAGCTGCTGGATTGATTTCTCATGTTCCCTTACAATTTTAAAGCAATTTTTCTTTTCCTCCTCACTAATTGCAATCTTATCTTCTGTATGTGAAATTCTATCCTCACATTGGTTCATTCTGCTGTGCAGACCAGACTTTCAATGGAGTTTTTAATCTCTTGGAAATCTGTTTGCATTTGTTTTATGGATTCCATTTGTTTCCTATGTTGGGATTCCATCATGTTCCTCAGATCCTCTATTTTTTTATCTGTGTCCTCTCTAGATTTATTAATCATGTCTTGCACCATGAGCAAAATCTTTGCTGTTATCTGAGTAATTATTTCTGATTTCATTTTTCCCAGATCCTCTTTTGTTGCCAGTTCAGAGAGTCCAGGTGGTTGGGTATCAGATTGTTCTATCTCGTTCCCCTTTGGGGTTGTTGTAGGTGATCTGACACTCTGTTTTTGAGGCTTGTATTTTTTCTTTTCCACGGGGTGTGTCTGTGGGTGGGTGCTTCTGGCGCCCATGAGGCTTAGCTTCCCTAGGGAGCTTCCTTCTGGGTGCTGGGACCAGCTCACCTTCTCTGCCCTAGGAGCCTGTGATGCTATAATTTTAAATATTTGAGGACACATTTTAATTGGTGTATATGTTTTGTTTCCGTTGATTTTTAGACAACTTCATTTAAGTATAAATTGCATTATATTCTTACATACTAGAAAAGGAAAAAATTTGGAATGCAATTTTAGCTTATAAATATATCAAGATTGCTAATTATATGAAAGCATTTCTATAACCTGTGCTTATTTTTAAAAATGAAAACTGTAGGGCCAGGGATTTAGCTCAGTGTTTTCACTGCCTGCTGCGCAAGCGCAAGGACCCAAGTTCGATCCCCGGGACCAAAAACAAAAAACAAAAAACAAAACAAAACAAAACAAAAATGAAAACTGTAAAATCAATACATTTATATCAATTCAGTTATTTCATGTTAATTATGGTGCATATTTCTTTTGCCAATATAATAACAAAGAACTGATTATTGATTCAATTAATATTCTTACACCAAGAGGTTGCTCCTGTCCTAGTTCAATCTGCTTTTATAATTTTCCTAGTATTACATGCATATTTCCTCCTTTATCTTGTATTTTTATTAATTTCCTTCCTTTCTGTTGTATGCAATTGAAATGATTTACTCTTGCTCACTGAGGAATTGTTTCACAGCACTTTGGTCTGAACTTGAATACAGATTTTTGTCCATGTATCTATGGTGTAATTTAGGTAATTGACAGAAACAAAGCCAGTTCAGAAAGTTAATTAAAATTTTCCATCTTTTCATTTTCAATTAGTTTCATTTTATATGACACATTTTTTCCTATTTAATGTCTTACCCTTATCACAAGGCAGTACACAGGTTATGCTACTTTGTCAAATAAATAGTGATAATTAAAATAATCTTTAAGTAGATTCTATTCTGATGTTTTAATTGCCCTCTTGTTTTTAAATATTTGAGTGTTATAATTAGTGTTTACTTCATTTATGTTGTAATTTTAATATGTTCTTTAAGTTTTTTTAATTTTTCTTTTGGAGAACTATAAAATTTTTAATGGAATACAAAGAAGTGAGTCTATATCTGTTAATGATGTCTCAATGTTGTAGCTAAAATACTGGTTTAAAACTATAGAATTTTTAAATAAATCTTGTTTCTCTATCTCACTCCTTATTTAAAAATTATTTGTGAGTGTATGAGTTGGCTTAGATAACTATTCTATTTAAACTTAAAGGAACTTTTGTAAGTATGCTGTTAAATATTTATTTGAAAGTTAATTTATATTTTATTTAGGACTCCAATAATCACTAAAAAATTGTCTTCAACAATAATATTTCACCTACAAAGATTTGTTTTACACATATATACATACACACACAGAGAAATACATATACTATAAAAGTAATAGTATCTTTTCTTTTGATGCATTTTTAAATTTTGCTTTTTGTAAACCATGTAATACTCATAGAAATAAATTATCTATCAAGAATTGTTGTTTAGGTTGTTGTATTTTTACTCATAAATTGTGACTCATCAAAAACCTTCCTGCTTTTCCCCTCCCACGTGATGAAAACAGAAGAAACAAATTGCTGTTTTGATGGTTTATATTTATTAATAAATATAATAGGTAGAGAAATTATTTTTATAGTGTATCATCTTTTTCTATGGAAACTAAGATCATTTTAAATAAGTTCAAGTTTAAAGAATAGCAAAAACAATTTTAATAATAAGAGCATTACAAAGAGTTTTATTTGAATTTAGAATACTTCAACTCCTAAGAGAATAGCTGTGTTTTAAAAAATATAATGACTATCTGAATAGTAATCTGTACTTTCTAACAAAACCACTTCTGTTTCTTAAGAGAGTTTTTTTATTATTTATTTTTATAGTAAATAATTATATGTACATATTGGCAAGTGGAATAGTTTTGTAGAGTACTTGCAATGATTGTTTTAAATTAAGTATTTTATAGAACAGAGATGTAAACAAGTGACAACAAATTATGACAGAAATATGCATTATTTCTGATCATAAAATTTCTCTTCTAGGAAACTCCAACTTCATATTTTGAAATCTGTGACAAAATGCATTCTAGGAAAAGCAACATTTAATTTTTTGTGTTCTCTAAACTTTACAACTCTGAATATCACTGTCTTAGGGTAGCTTTAGTTAAGTTGCCTTAGAAGGTAGAGAGTATCAGAATATGGATGATATGGAAATAAAGGGAAGGCTTAACAATGAATTTCTTGCAAGCCTTACACCATCAAGGTTATTATGAGTCTAAGTCTCTAATTCAGCCTCTGGTGTAGCTCAGTTGTGAAATTACTCTTCATTTCATGATCCAAATTACAGCAGGAAGTTGACTCAGTCCAATTGTGAATTAGCTTTGCTTCAATGTGGTAATGGTTAACTACAGCCCCAAGGGTTTACAACATACTGCATGATGTATTGTATAACTGAGTCTATGGGAGAGGGAGTGAGTGGGAGAGGATTAGAGATAAGTGAGGATGATGAAGACCTCTGGGAAGCAATCAATAACGGATGTATTGTCATCATTTTTAGGCTTTTGCAGGCTTGCTACAAGATACATCCACTTTGTGAAAACTCTTAATTTTCTTAATTTCTCTTCACTTTTCTCCTTAATTTCATGAAGCTCTACTTCTATATCATTAAATTGACCTTGTCATATTTTGTTCTATAGGCTGTTTTTTTTTTTTGTTTTTTTTGTGTTTTTTTTTTAGTGGCTACTTGTTTTTTCTCTAAAACATTGTCATCATTTAAGTAACTAATGTCTTGCATTTAGGAAAAGCCTACATTCTCTGCTTTCAACCCCTCTTGCTCCCACTACTCAAGCAGAGAAGGTCTGTGAAAAGATCCTACAGATATTGGAACATTTGTGTATATCAATTACCCTTGAGGAGAAGTAGGGAGACATTTTCTGTCCCAGATGCTGCAAATAGACAAGATCTATTACATGAAAAGAAACTTTAATGATGAGTGTTATTTTTAAATATTACAATGCCATGACTTTAGGAGATTTCCATGATGAGGCTAAGCCAGTAAACCAGACTAAACAGAGGAAGCCATAAACAGCACCAGTCCCAAGAGCCAAGTGAAGGGATCAATGTTGCCTAATGTTTTAGTTAAAGTAAGTTGTGAAGTGACTATTGGCTATCAAATTTATCAACTTGAAAGCCACTGATGACCTTGACAAGAAAAGTTCCACTGATTCTTGGAGCAAAAGCCTGATTAGAGTGAGCTTAAGAAAATGGGAGTGGACAAACTGAAGATTGGATGATGATGTAATTATTTTGAGAAACTTTAGAGTAAACGGGGTCAGAGGAACTGAATGTTCCCTGGAGTGAAGGGGATTGTTTGCTAAGAGAGAAAAGGTCCATGGTTCTATGCTGATGAACCCAAAATGAAAATATGAAATCTACCATGGTAATTTTCACTGGGATTATCTCTACCTAATTGTCATATCTTAGTAATAGTTACCCTTGGTTGGTATTTACTACATGTCAGGCACTGTATTAATATTTTACCATGAACAATTTCAGATAGTCCTTACATAAACCTATGGAGGAAATACTTTTTTGCACATGGAAAAATTTAAAGCTTATGGATTTTAAATGCACAATTAGTAAAAATGACATGAATTCATGGCCAAATCCCTGTTCTTAACTAGTTGAGGCTAGTCACTCTCAAATGGTGAAGGACATCAGAATCAGAAGAAGAAGAACCAGAAGGGCTACCTAAAACAGATCAGTGAGCTCCATACCCCAAGCTTCTTAGTAAGTCTGAGACAGGCCCAGTAATCTCCATTTCTAAGAACTTCTTCTGTTATGGTGTTTTAGTCAGTCCTGGTCTAGGGGACCCTCTTTGAGAATCAGTTTTGAACCTATGCTCCTTTTAACTGCAGGTAACTCCTTTACATTCTCCAAAAGTCCTTCTGTGTTTTGTGCTATTCATCGTTATTCTACTTCAAGTTTTTATTCCCTTTCCTGTCCAAACATAGAACATTATTATTCTGAAAATCTCTCACATATCCAACACTGGAGTTTATAAATTATCAACTGAAGTTGTTTTCTGTTGTTAAAAACAGGTATTATTTTAATACTTTATATGATTATTTTTTAATATAATTATTTCAATTTCCTTGTTGTTATATAAACATGGTTTTGTCTTTGAAAACATGTAACTCTAAATAACCACCCTCTAGGTCAATATGGTTATCTATCTTGATTTTAGCTTATTTAGGGCATTAGAATATTTAAGAAAATATTTACTGAACAACTTTGGATTAAGAAAAATATACCCAGAGTGTTAAAACTGCTTTTTTTTGTCCCTTTCTCTTTCTACTTGTATCCGAACTACAGGTCTTAACTTAAGCAATGACTCTGAAGTTGAAATTCTCATGAGTTCATGACTCAGCTAAAGATTTTTTTAATGTATCCCCCTTACCTAATAAGTTAAATCCAAACCAAATAACTTGGAATTAAAGATATATAATATAGTAGCAATTAGTCTGTTTAGTTTGACTTCCCAATTCTATTTCTCTATGTTATATTTAAACATATTTATGCCCTCTTCTGAATATGTCCAAATTTTAGTACTACCAAACCATTATGCATGCAGTACTGTTTTCTTGAATTATTCTTGCCTTTTTGAAATTCTATTGCTTGTGCTTGATTTATATATATATATATATATATATATATATATATATATATATTTTTTTTTTTTTTTTTGGTACTGGGGATTGAACTCGTGTCCTTGTGCTTGTGCAGCAGGCAGCAGGCGGCAAAACCACTGAGCTAAATCCCTGGCCCCGTGCTTGATTTATATTAAAGAAATATCCTCTCTGAAGATTTTTTTCTAAACTCTTAAATTATATTCTCCTTACTTCTTTGGATCATTTATAGAAATGTTGGTTTCTACTCACTGAACTACTCAAGGTGACACAAGTATAAACAACTAAATATGAAATAGAATTTAAACCTGGATCAGAATAATTATTTCTAATTATTTAATTCTTCCATATTGATTTTATTTTAAATAAAAAGACAATAGTAATATTTAAGTTGTAGAGATATTGTAGAGATTAAATGAAGTAGTACATTTAACAGGCTACAACATATTGCTCTTACATGGAAAGTTCTTAGTAAATGTTAATTCTTATAATTGGACAGTTCAAGTTTTAATTCACAGAAATTTCACTCAGATTATTTTGAGTAGAAAGGGAATTTAATATTTTAATAACTTGGAGGAATTGATTCTATTCCAGAAGTGTCTAGATCCCAAATGTCAAATGATGTTATTAGAGTTATTTATATCTTGGTGTCTCTAATTGGCTTCATTCTGTATGAAAGATTTTTTCATATGTATGATGAAGGGTATTTATATTATTATAAATAAATGTATGTTGCATTATGTAATATAAAATTTATATATTTTAGCTCTAGCTACTTTAGATGTGTCTTTGTTTGAAAATAGTATAATTTCAGATATAGCTAGTTAAAATGAGATCATGCTAGAGTAAAATGGGACTCTAATCCAGAATGATTGATATCCTCCAAATAAAAAAATATGAGTACAAACATAAACACATAATTGCCATGTGAAAATGAAGGCAGAGATCAAAAAGCCAAGAAATGACAAAGATTACCAATTTCTAGCAAACTACTGGAAAATCTTCATAAGTAGGATTATCTGTTTCCTGTCCATCTTTCAATTTTTAAATCTATAGATATAAAGACTATGTGATAGAGATATACAATATGTGTATAGAGATATATAATATATGTATAATATAGATAGATAATATATGTATGTATGTACATTAGTGTATGTGTGTCCTAGATTAACATGTTCCTGCATTCCTGAATGACCAATAAAACAAAACAAAGCAAAAAAAAACTATGTTGGAAGTTTCTAATGAACCCTGGTAGAATCACTTGCCTAGGATGGTTCAGTCATTATGGAGGACATAGTCCTATGGTTCCATTGCCTGGGTTTTATGCTCCTCTCAGAGACTTGTAATTAAAAGTCTTATAGGGCCAGAGATTTAGCTCAGTGGCACTGCATCTGCCTCACAAGCACAAGGTCCTGAATTTGAGCCCTGGTACCAAAAAAATAAAAAAGTCTTATCATACTGTATTTAGTGAAAGTGGTGATTTTTTTCAAGAGGTTATACTGGATTAACAGAACATGCCTACTATAATCCTTTTCCCTTTCTTTATAATATTATCGTTTATATCTAGTACACCCAGAAGCAACTATAAATTTGTTCTGAATTATACTTTATCTAGCTTTCTGCTAACATTTCGTAAACTTGACGATGTGGACTCAGTGTGGATCATTTTCGTACTCCTTGCATCAAAACATTCTGCAAAAGAGAAATTCTCAATAAAGGTACCAAGATGAAGTTAATTCAACTGAAAAGGAAAAGACAAACAAAAAATAATATAGCCATACACATAGAAACCTGCAAAAATTACAACAGAAAATATTGTTTCAGAAGAGCATGTTATGAGAAATTTTCATTTCTCGGCCTCCACTAGTTCAGGATTCCAAACAAGGTTCCAAAAGCTTTTATAGAATTTACATTTTAATAAATTCAGCATATGGATTGGAAATAAAATTTGTGAAGGTTCTCAGAAAACTAGTGGTTCAGAGCATAATGTGTGTATGTATCACCCAGGATCTTTTAAAATACAGATCTTTGGTTCAGTAGATATGGGTTAAGGGCTAAAACTCACTATTTTTAAAATTCCAAGATGGCAACATTGGGGAGCATATGTTGACCACACTTTGAGTAACAAGGCTTTAAACTAGAGATCAAAGTATAGACCAGCTCTAGCTATGGAAATATTTTCTTTACCCAGCAGATAATTTCAGCTTTTAAAATAAATTTAGATGCTTTTTTTCTGTACTTGAATACTCCCATTCATCCTGTACCTATTGCTTTAAAGGCAATAACTTCATGAATTTAAATGATTAACCTGCCATTAGTGAATGCTGATATGGTGGGTGTGTGTGTGTGTGTGTGTGTGTGTGTGTGTGTGTGTGTGTTTGCTGGGTATTAAACCCATGACTTCAGACATACAAAGTAAGCACTCACTCTACCTCTGAGCTACAACCCCCAGCCCCAGTGTTTCAGGGTTAGAAGTCAATTCATAGATTTCCTCCATTCATATTAAATGATCTCACCGACTGCTGTGAATATTTCCAGTTGAGGCCTTGGAAGAGAAGTACCCTCTCTTAGGCTGGAAAAAAAAAATATTCTTGTATTTTTGGTCAAAATATATGAATAGGTTCAGAACTTACTCTGATCATTTCTAGTAGTTTCTATTCTCCCTAAAATAGATATAATATATAATATTCTGGGACGGTGGGGAGTAGGCAGTGGGGGAGAGGTGATGGTTTGTTGGATTCTAATTATCAGGGAATAGCACACAATCTGCAACCTTTTAGAATTTCTCTTTAAGAACTTGCCATGTCCAGATCAAAGGAATTTATTAGGCTTTTAGCTCCCCTGTTTTTTTATAGCTCAAAATGAACAAATTTTCAAGTACAAAAGAAATGCTTTAAAAGTTCTTTTAGTCTTTATTTGAAATCTCCTGCTCTCCTTCAGTTCACAGATATGTCGTACACTGAATGGAGGAATCAGACTATAACACTTTGATCATTTCACTATCTTGTTTGATTAGTGTTTTCAAACTATGGAGTTGATCAGCAGGGGGCAGGTTGATCCCTGTGACTTATAATGGGCAAAGCATGGGGGAAAAATAGGTTTTTAGAAATCGTTTAAGATCAATCAGTTTCCTCCTTCTTCAAGGTTTAAAAATAACATCATGGACAGGTAGAGTCTGACACAGAATAAGATCAGATATTTCCAAAGGGGAAACTGACCAGCATGTATGGTGTACTTTTTTTCCTCCCTCTTTCTCTCTTCAAAACTATGACTTCTAGTTCTTAGATTATTATAAATTATAATCAAACTCCTTTAAAAGGGTGGGGGGAAAACAAGGAAGAGCTACAACTGCTCAATTTTAACTTTTAATTTACTGTGCAAACACTACTTTCAGAAGCAAAGTTAGGGTTGTTAAATGAGATTTTAAGAACTCATCTCTTTGCGGGAAGGTATTGAATTGTATCGCAGGCGACCGTTTTAACTCTTACTATGAACTTGAGTCATTCATTCTCCCATTGGGATGATCAATTTGCAGTTCAACAGCTTTAATCCAGGAGAAATAGCTTTGCTTCTGATTTAATAAATTAACGCCCACACATGGGCTTTCCTTCCCAGGTATTTCAGATGTGTCTTGAGTGGCAGTGCTGTGTAAATTGTCAGCCTGTGACCTTCCACAAGCACTGGCAACATACTCAAGGATTGGTTTGCTTTGCAGATCTGGGAAATGCTGTCCAATTATGGATATTTTAAATTTTGAGGTAAATGAGATCATGTGGGACCTTCCAGTTTAAATAAATTAACTAGGTTTCAATTTTGGAATGCAAATACAGGCAAAGAGGACAATGAGGAAAAGACACTAGTTAGGACAGATTCTAGATAAACAAATTTTCTCTCAGCATATCCCTGCCTCCTGGTTTTTTGTTTTGAGGAAGCCAGTGGGTGGGTAAGACATGGGGCTGGCAACTTTGTATGATTGTTCATGGTACAAAATACCTACTTACAACTCTAGTTTACTTTTCAAAGTTTTTTTATTATCCTTTCTTCCCTTAGTATTATTCTTTTGAGACAAGGGTAAAGAAAGATTTCTATATGAACTATTTCACACTAAAATGTAAATGACCATAAGCTCAAATAACCAAATGAAAAATCTATGAAGAAAATCTCAGGCAACTTTACAAAATAAAACAGAGAAAACCATTAAGATTGTGGAAGGTATTTTTGTATTTACACACATTACATAAATCATTATAAAAAATGTTACCAAAATAGTCAATAGCATTTTTTAAAAAGAAATAGTACATTTAACTACATTTACTAACCTATCTTTACCTGAAGCCAAAATGCCACTATATGTCATTATTTGTCTTTTGTTGCTAAACATAAAGTATGCAGTTATGTATTTTTAGGTTTGTTTATTCATATCTACCCTTATTTTAAGAAGATTGATATATTTGAGTTTTTGAGCAAATTTAAAAGTTTGCTAGGTTAAATGTGTATAAAATTTCTAAGTCATTTAAATTTAGGAATTTGTTTTCAGAATGAGATTGTTAAATATGTCATACATTATACCTTGATGTTTATTAATCACTAATAAAGAGTTAATTTTAGTTATTAAAATGTGAAATTATCAAAGATGTTTTTGGTACTGGACATATCAAGAATATGATGATGCTAGCCGTGTAACAGAAATAAAATATGACTTCAAGAGATTTCTGATAATTGAGAATTCATCTCTTCTGTGTTTTCACAATTGCTGTTCATGCCCAGTTACTAATAAGCAATAAAATAATCTCTTCTCCTTAATCATTCTCTCCCACTCTCCTTCCAGTATATCCTCCAAATCAGGTTCAGCATTTGCTCCATAAAATGCAAATCTTCTTGTGCCACTCTTCTCCCTCTGATGTTTAAATAACTATTCAACTGTTCCCAGCCTACCTTTGTCAAGCACTTTGGATATTCCCTCAGAGACAGCATTTTGAGCCCTTTGCAAGTAATTATTTTAGGTATTTGTACAGACTCTTCTTTGCCTGAGGGCTTTGTTTTTATTCTTCAAGGATTTGCCCACATTTCTTATGTGGGAAGTGT
Source organism: Heterocephalus glaber (assembly GCF_053883595.1). Classification (NCBI taxonomy): domain Eukaryota; kingdom Metazoa; phylum Chordata; class Mammalia; order Rodentia; family Bathyergidae; genus Heterocephalus; species Heterocephalus glaber. Next base: position 38,179,405 of record NW_028258138.1, read on the forward strand.
TTGTGACACCATTATTTATTCCCCTCTCCCCCACGAATACTTAACACTTCCTCCTGTATAGTTCCATGGAACATCAACTGTAGCTCTTACTCCATTATGTTGTGACTGTTTTGTTGCCTGTTTTTCTATTAAAATACATACATCATGAAAATCCATAATGGACATAGCATGGCAGTAATATATTGCGAACAGTAATCCACACCTCCTGAAGCAAAACAAAGCTGAAAGTTAGCACACAAACTTACTGACTGAAGTGTCTTTAACTTTAGCCTAATGAACTTGATGGCTTCTAGAACTAGATTCACAATCTGTTTACTTTTCATTCTGTAGATGACCATCTAATGCCTCTTGCTTCTCCTCATCTTCAACACATCTCTCATCTCACCTTTATCTGATGACCTTGCTTCCTCTTTTACTAAGAAAATAGTAGATGTAGTGAGCTTTGCACACTGAGCTATCTATCTAGCTCTGTGCTCATGTACACTTCCTCTTCTTTTGTTATTATCAGTAGCTTCTACTAGCAAAAACCATCTCCTATTTTATCCTACTTTATCTTCTCTCACCTGAGATGGGTGCAGACTCCAAGCAATCATCTTTACTGTTTCCTACACCAGCATTTTTCATCTCCTTACTGGATTTTTTATTAACATAAAAGCACGTTGTTACTTCCCTCTCCTAGAAATCAAAATAAAACATTTCCTGTGTAGGGTCTGCCCAATCCTCTCCTCCGTAAGTTTCTGCAAAGTTTCTCAATGAGTTTTATATAATGTCTATCTATATATGTTTGTTTTTCCTGGTCTTAAGTCAGTTTTATTCTGCTACAACAGAATATTACTTAGTGGTGTGACCATTAAACTGGACTGTCAACTTGATGGCTTCAGATACACCCGAGGGCCCCTGGTCTCTCTCCCAGGTGCTGCTCTCATGCTCTTCTTTCCAGCCATCATGAGTCATTGCAGCTTTGCTCTGCAACACCCTACTTCCATGATGCTCTTGCCTTGCAACTAGGCCCCTTCCTCTTATAAGTTGTATAATGAAAAACTGATGAATATATTGGATAATTTGAAAGAAAGAAACAAACAAACAAGCGAACAAACAGACAGAAGAAGCTTGTTTCTTATAATTCTGAAAGTTATCAATTCTAAATCCAAAGGAGGGGCATCTGGTGAGGGCTTTTGTGCTGGGTCACAACACAGAAGAGTTTATCAAATGGTGTGGGTGAGGGAGGTTGGAAGCTCAGGTCTTTCTTCTTCTTATAAATTCCATCACTGGTCACTAATTACTAATTTTATCCTGGGTCCCCCTGACTCGTATAACCTCACTTCAGCCAACTTAGCTCCCAAAGATACCAACATAAAAATTTGGGAATTAAGTTCCTTACATAGGAACTTAGGGGAACACATTCAAACAACAGAGGCTTTAATTAAGCAGAAATATTTTGTACAGGCACTTAATTCTATTGAAACACTTTATTCACTTATCTGTTAGTAACTCATGCTTCTGATTCTCTCTCCCTTTTCCTAGGATGGACCTCTTCCACCTCTGAGTAATTCCTTCTTAACTCTCAAATGCTAGACATAGGTATAGGTCCACAGGCTGATAGAATGTCACTTTCAAAAAGAAAGCATGTCTTTTGATTGGGGATATTCTTTATCATTTTGCTTCTAAATATTCATAAACTGGTAATTTCAAACTTGTACCTACAGTATAAACTTATCCCAACATTACACTCACATAGTTAACCACCAAATGTCTCTAAGAGATTTTTTCAAAATAGCATGTTTAAAACAGCATGTTCACTTTTAACACTCAAAATGAATTTCTTTCATATTCTTTCGCATTTTAGACAGCGACAATTCCATCCTGTCATTTTCTCAAGACAAAACAAACCAAAATCTTGCAAGCAACCTTAACATCTGTGTAAATCAAATAACTTCAAATGCATCAACAAAATTCTTGGTGGTTCTACCTTCACTGTATATACCAAATCACTCCAAAACTTTGATCCCTCCCAGGCACCTACTTTGGCACATTTGAATTGCCTCTAAGTAATCTCTATTTCATCTCCTTCAAGCTATTTATAACACAGCAACCAAGGCAACTCCTTAAATCTGTAATTTGTTTTATTGCATTTCTCCCTTGTTCTCCTTTTGCCTTTCCATGTGAACCAGTTATCCTTAATTATCAACTTGACTGGATTAAGATACTCCTGGGTAGGTGATTGAATCACGAAGTTGCTACACTTTTCCTTGGGTTAATCCACTGCTGTTCATAGCTACATGTAATATTACGAGGTCAAGCCCAGCTGGACAAGGTATCATTTGGGGCTGACCTCTGGAGGGTGTATCTCCTGCTGCTGCTTTTCCCCTGTACTCGGTTCAACATGAAGTGAGCAACTTCGCTTTACCATGCACTTTTTCCATGATGTTCCTGCCTTAGAACCAGATGACCATGGACTGAAGTTTTTGAACCTGTGATCCAAGTTAAACCTCTCCTGCTTTAAATTGTGGGTGTGGGGTGGTTTTTTTTTTCCAGCTATAGGAAAACTCATACAACATCTCATGGTGTATAAAAATAGTTGGAGTCCTTCACAGGGCCCTTGATTTTCGTGTTATCTCCTCTCCATGTTTATTTCTGTGACTGTCTTTCCCTTCTTTAGTGTTGCATTAAAACTATAACCATACCCCTCCAAGGAAATCTTTATGGTTTTCAGATTTATATTTCCCTATAACATTCATCCCTATTAGACATATATTTAATTTACTCATCTTATTTCTGTATCCTTTTTACCAGCAAACCTATAAGCTCCATGACATAAAGAATTGTTGTTTATTTTATTTACGGCTAAACTCTAAGGACTGTAAATAGTGTCCGGAATGAGGTGAGGTCTCAATATTTATGAAAAATAACAAAGAATTGTTATTACTTGCCATTTGAAAGCTGCATGGTTACATGTGACACATTTTACATCCTCATTAATTATAAAACTCATTACTGTATAATTCATGGGATGGTGATTTCTAAAATGTAAAATACACTTAACTTCATGACCTTTGTAAATATCATTTAATTTATTGAAAATTCTAAAAACACTTTGAATATTGTATTGACTTCGAACCATTATGGTCCCAGAGAAATGAATATGAGTTTGCTTTTAATCTCTAGTGGTGTTTTATTATACGCTGGAAGTTAGCTGTTGTTTAAGATAGATTTGCAAAATGTTTGTTTTAATTTACAACTTTCACATGAAACTGAATGGCAAAGTACCTCCAACATCTAAACTGTGCTGCCATATTACTTTGCAACTACTAGTTCTTAATAAAAATAAAAGCATCCTTCTATTAAAAGATTTTATTCTTCTCACTTGAATATTTTCTTTCAAAAATTCATTTCAAAAATTCTTCCCATGTCTTTCTGTTAATCTATCATTTTCCATTGTTTTGACAGCATTACTAATATACTTCACACTTTGGTGATATTATATCTCCTTTCTTTGCCTTTTTCTACCTTTTCCTAATTGTCTTCCCCACTAGCTATAACATGATCCCTACCCAGTTTCCTCATCTTATCCAAGTCTTCTCAAATAAGTGTTATGGGATAAAAATTCATAATCAATAGTAAGGAAGCTTTTGCTTACATAATCCCTTTGAGTTAACAAATCAGTCCATAAATATCTCAGCGTAAATACTCAATACTAGATCATAGTATCCTTGGTTATTCTATCTATGCTGATGTCTTGGAGCCACAGTGTCTACTTTCTAAATTCTCTTATCAGACTGAGACATGTTACCCAAGCTCTTTGTTCTGTCTTGAAACAACTTCAGGGAGCCATTTGGTCTTTTCTTTGCAATACATTTCTATCTACACATTTCTGTCTCTAACAGCTATAAATCTATCTATCTATTATCTATCTATCTACTTTTCTATCTATATGTGGTATAGAAGAGAGAAAAGTAATATTTTTGCCTCACTCATCACAAGGTTCATGGCTGAGACCCCTATAATAAAAGAAAGTTCAACTATAGAAAAAGCATAAATGATGTATTTAATGTATTGCACTTTGTGTCTAACACTTCAGAAATGAAGACCCAGAAATAACTATTACCATGGATAGTCACGCAGAAGCATGAATGGAAGAAAAACCATAGAATCTAATATTAATAAACTGGGAAACAAAGTGATCAAAGCCTGCTTGTTCAGATTCTTCTTGGTGTTGCTTTGTGTTTCCTTCTTTGCAAGTTTAGGGAAGGATACTTTTCATGTGAAAGTTCTCAACAACCAAAGCTGAGGTAGGTGATCAGATGCAAAGTGACCTTTTTGGGTTTCATGGCCTCCTTCAGGGAGAGGCTGGAGAAGGTGGCAGTGTGTTTGGCTGTGTGAAAATGGGCTTTTGGGTGTGTGAAAGTGGGCTTCCCCCCTGTTTGCTGTTTTCTCATATCTAAAGTGCTGTATTATGGAGCAACACCATCACTGATAAAGACAGTGACATAGTTTTATTTCTATCTTTTATATTATCATTCTAATATAAATCTCAAAAATTGATTTAGCATTTCACTACTAATTATAGTAAATAAAGAAACAAACAGGCTATTAAAAGATGAACACAGGGCAAAAAAGACTCACATTCTTACAAGGAGTCTAGTGTAGATCTCCAGATCCCTCACAAAATTGTTATACTAAGAACACATTGGAAGTCTACCTGTATGAAACTTTCCTAATGGCAAAAGTCATGGTAAAAGACAATTTAAATTTAGACTAGTACTATACAACAGAAGTATAAGGTGAAATGCTTACACAATTTTAAACTTCTTGGTAGCTATAAGTAATTTTAAGCACAACATTTATTTCAATAAAATATTTAACTTAATGCATCCAAATGTTATTTCAACTTAAAATCATTGGGAATAATTCTGATATTTACAGTACTTTTTGCACTATGAGGTCTGTTCTCTCTACATAACACTTTCAGTTCAGTCTAGCCATATGTGAAATACTCAGTTGCCGTGAGCAGGAATGGTTACCATATTGGATAATACAGTACAAAGTAAATCAAAGCTAAGTAAACAGGATGTCTTTTTCAACTGCAAAATACAATGTGCATGACTCAAGCCCTCATGAAAAATAACTCTAGTAATATTGCGGCCAGATTTAAATCTCCTACTTGGAATTTTTTCTCAAAGGGGCAGAGTGACTTTCCAGGGCATATGGGAAGTTATATGATTTTATGAATTTCTATTTTTCTAATCATTTATCCTCAAAAGCTTTAAATCTACAAAGACCACACAAAAGAAAGGTGAGAGGAAAGGAAGGGATTTTATCATATCAGACCTTGCCATCTAAATAAATTTAAAGTTTAACCATCTGACTCTCCATTTCCTGATCTGTAAAATGAGATTGAAAATATGAACTTTCTCCTAGATTTTCAGTGATTGTTAAATGACACCATGATAAGAGAAAAACATAGCACCTTGGTGAATTATTGCTTAATAGATGTTAGTATCTCATCTATTATATTTTTGAGGATTATGTTAACCTAAATCCATATTAACAGTGTGGGATCATAGTAGACCAAAAAGTTTTGACTATGGAAAGTGCTTATAAATTAAATATCTAATAGTTTTTAATGCGAATTTTCAAAATTTTATAATCCTACAGTGGTGGGAGAAAGTATGAGAGGTGGTCTTTCCCCTAATTCTCGTACTACTTCAGAGAGAAAAATAGGAACATGACAGACTGCAAGCACCCAGATTTACTGTTATTTGCCCTGAAGATGAAAATGGTCATATTTTTCTAATGCCCAAACAAAAAAAATCAAACAAAAATACATTTACAAATAAATTATTTCTTTTTTAAAGTACAAGGTGGTGTACACTCATCTGAGTGTCAATGCATATGACATGTGATTTACATACTTTTGATTGTGTGCAATGCCTCTGGTTATTCTCCTTGTTGTAATAGTCAAATCAAAATTTTATTCCAGAAAGAAATGAATGTGGATTTCCTAGGTGCTAGACTTGCCTCAAATTTTTCTCCTGGTAGTCAATTTTTCTTTTATAGTTTTATAGTTTCTTTTTATAGTTTTAAAAGCAGAAATAATTTCACCTGATAAAAGGTAAAAGTAGTTAACACATTCCCTATCTCATTCATTAAAGGCGTGCTGCCTTCAAACCTATTTACTTACTCTTTCCTACCCTCTACTTCATTTCTCATCACTTCATTTTGACATCTTTAGTATTCTGCCTGTGCTTAGGAAAGTTTCTTTCTTCAATAATTGATAAGATATAGAAATCTAAGACTTCATGTTTAGTTCATTTTTTACTTAGATGATTTTACAGCCATCATTTGAAGCAAAAAGCACATTCTTTCCCCGAGGCCAAAACAATTATCTCTGACATCATAAAGAAGTTAAACTGGCACATGTGAAAAATGCTTCATGCATTTCATTCAATGAAAAGAGCAGAGAAACTTTAAAAGTCTCTTTTTAAGTAGCATTAGGAAATATAGTGCGTAAAAACAGGTAACTACATATATATATATATATATATATATATATATATACAGAGAGAGAGATTATCTCTCTCTATATATATATATTAAAAATGAACAAAATTTTACTTACCTTCTTGAAATCTGAGCACTGGTTAGTCAAAAGCATTTAGATCATTACAGAATGAAGAACGAAACATGATTTTGGCTTGGAAGAATCCATTGACTGAGTCTTTTAGAGCACTCTCAAAGCACAGAGAGGCTGATAATCAACTATAATACATAAAAGGAAAATGTGATTGTATAAAAGAATGAGATCCTTTACTTTAATGCAGTCCTAGAATAGCAAACGTCTATGACTAGAGAGAGTATAAATATAAGCAATACAGTGTACCGCCTTGAAGTCGCATTTCAGAGTTTGGAGCCTCAGTCGTTTGTGGATGTTTTCCTTAGAACCTAACTAATAATTGTTTTGGAAATCCCTGCAATTTAAGAGAAACCCCAAATATCCTCTGGAATTTTTTTTTTCTTGGGAGAGGTTTGTAAGTAGCCAAATCAAGAGCATTATTCAGTTCTCTTTTCTGCTGATTGGCTGCTGCCCTGTAACCCATCTCCTGCAGATGCACCAGCATTCCTGCATAGCAGGTTGCTGTACCACGTGTAGCTATCTGAAGTGTTCTCAGTTTTGTTCTTCTTAAAGCCCTTAGATTGCTAAGAAGCCACCAAAATTCCCTGAACCTTCTAAGGCTTTGTTAAATAAGAGTATAATTTAAAACAAATTTTAAAAGGAGCAGTGTTCAAACTTTTAAAATAAAAAGTAGGATTACATTTGCAAGTAATAGATTTTTGTTTCTGGGAGGGTCTTATGAAAAGTTTTGTAAACACATAGAGTAGCCAGGTAGGAGTTTTATGCCAAATTGGATACTAGGGGCTTATGTGGGAAGTAGACATGATGATCATTATAGCCCCAGAGTGTAGATTTTTTGTATGTATAAAAGCTAATTGATTTTAAGAGCAATTTAAGCTCATTTATTAAAAAGGACAAAGGCTTTGTGGAATTAATGGGCTATGGTTCAATACTCAGGTGTGGAAGCCCATCTCAACAGACTCTACTAGTAGGAATAAGGAACACATACCTGTGACTATGTGTTGTGGAGTCAAAGCTATGAGCTGCACAGCATGTGCAGCCTATTTTAGTGCAGAGAAATGCCAAAAGTCAAATAGTACTGCGTGCTTTTTCAGAAAGACAGTCTCTCTGATTAGCCTATAAATTCTGTAAGCTTGACAATTCTTAAAGTTTATGAAATTTTATTTTTTTACAATGCCAAAACTAATTTTTCAGTTCAAGGCATACAAATTATTTTCTCTACCTTCCAACTCCCTCTTCATCCCATGCACACACAAGAATAAATTAAACTAGGGATTTTTAAAAGTAATATTTCCTCCAATACTTTACAATAATATTTTGATCACCAAAGTGCATCTTCTCTGATTGTCAACATCTACAAGATGAACAATTTTCCCCAGCACTTCCTGTGAAATTCTTTGCTAATGTGTCCTTCAGAGGCATTCTGATTTGCCCATTTCATCTTCATCCCCAACAATAAAAAAATTCATATTAAAAATTACTCCATACAACATACTAGAAAGGATGTCAGGAAACAGGTATGAAATACAGAATTATCAGTATGTGTTACAGGTATGTGCAGAAAAACAAAAGAGATACCATACTATGCATATGTATCATTTGGTCTCTAAAATTTAATTATTTAATTCATGCTATTAGAACATAACAGTTAGATTCACTACTGTGTTTCAAATTTAAATTTATCATTAGAAACTATATTTTAATACTACAATTATTTTTCAAATAAGTTAGAATATCTATATGTCAAAGGAAGTATGGATATTTATAAGAAAAGACTGAGATGAGAAAAACTAAATCAATTCCTAAATATCTATGAAATTTAACTTAACATTCGTATGACTTAGTGTATTAGTCAGCTATTACTAAGACACAATATCAGAAACACACAATTTATGAGAAAAGAGGTTTATTTCAATTCATTATTTTAGAGGGTTCAATACATGATTGGATGACTGAAATAGCATGGAAGAAGGGCCTGGTAGAGGAAAGCTGCTTAATCCATGACAGCCCAAAAGCACGGTAAGAACAAGGCCTGAGAAAAGCAGCCAAGGAGCAGACTCAGTCCCCAAGGTCATGCCTCCATGATCCATCCAGACACACCATGCAGTGTGTTTTATTAATCTCTTTGGTAGCTCTCAAGCCAATCCAGTTGACAGTCCAGTTTACGTGTCACACCTTAGGTACAGAAAGTAATTATAACCTTCAAAATTGAGACTTAGAACTTTCAAATTTGGATAATTCTCTGAATAATTATCAGTAAGAGATTTGTCACAATTTTATATACCCTAATAGTATATAAATTTTATTATTTAGTAATAGATGGACATTTAAAATTATTTTAGTAACAGATGGAATTAAGAGTGAGATAAATTACATTAGTGAAATATTAACAATATTTAATAATATGTAGATAAAATCAGCCATTTAAGCATTTGTACTTTTCCTATATTCAGTGCCAAACTTAAGAAAAGCCAAGTGTAAACAAGGAAGTTATTTATCATAGCCATAAAGGGTAAGCATATTTTTATAGACAGGATTCAACATTTAATTCTGTCAAAGTTTAACCTCCTTTAGATGCTCATAAATTCTATTCACATGAATGACATAGAACCAGAACTGGTTTTCACAAGGAAGTGTATTAATGTGGTTAGGAAGATATTTTTATGATCACTTTCTTAGGCAAATCAATGCAAATTATCGAGAAAGCACCATTAAAGGTCCTAGCAGTACCACACTTGGATACATTTACTGCTGAGCAACCATGAGTTCTATGTTCATTACAAACAAATTAATATTTTTTTCTTTTATCTATTTGAATGATCTCATTTTAACATTTCAAAAACTTAGAAGTCTAATAAAGCCAAATTAAATATCAATAAAGCTAAATTAAATATAAAAGGATAAAGCTCTCAAAAGAGCTAATATTTCTATAGCAATTTTTCTTGTTGGCTGTGTTTACATTCCCAGTGACTGGTTTGCAAGATGGATATTTTAAAATACTTCTATTTATTCAATTGTATCAAAGATCAAGTTTACAAATTAATTCATCTTTAATATAATAAAAACATCAAATAAAAATAATTTATATAAGTCTATTTCAACCCAAAACATACTTGACTATGGAAATATAAAACACTAACTTGAGTATAGCAATATTAACTAGATTGTATAAAATGTTTACTTACTAATTATATTCTTTAGGAATCATTTGAAAGTGTATATTTCTAATCTCAGCAAGATAAAAATTTTCCAAATTCAGATAATTCCAAGTAATTGTCAGTGAACCACCAGTTTTGTATTAAATACCATTTGTTATGGGTACTTGAGGCTATAAGGTCCCTAGGAAGTCATAAACTTTAAAACCAACGTAGTAAAAACTTCTGGAATCTTTATGTTATTGCTTTGTATTTTTCCACGGGTTTTTTTTTGTGGGTAATCAGGCAGTAAGAATTCTTCTGTGTGCCCTGACTTTTCTCCATCCTCATCTAGCCGTAGATCTCCATGCTAGGTCATGGCTTGTATTCTTCTACAGCCATACCTCATACTCCCTTCTCCTGTTGTCTTCTTTATCTCCCTTCACCCTCCTGTTCTCAGGCGGAATATCACATCTTTACAAAGTCTCTCTTTCATCCAGTAGAAGCACCTCATTGGAGATCTCCTTTATTACTCTGATTACAGTTGTTTTATCATCGGTATTTATTTATATTTCCTGTGTTTGTTCACACTTATTTGTTACATTGGTGTGAGTGTGTTTGCGTGCTGTTTTTATTAATGCCTGTCTGCTCTATTAAAATGTAACCTTCAAACAGCAAGAATCCTTTCTCATTTTGTGGACTGTTGCATTCCATGCTTAACAAAGTGTCTACCTTTTATGGAGCTCATTAAATCAAGGAATAACCCTAAGAAACAGAATAGTGAATGTTGCTTATATATAAACTGGGATGTCTCTTAGAAGGAAAGCATCCCAAAATAGTTTCATTTAGCAATTTTCTCCATAAAATCTTTCACTGACAGTCCTACTACTTAAAAAATAATACTGAAAATCTCTGATTTAGCATACTCTCCCCATATCCCACATATCCTAAAAGGAAGTATAGAGGTTTAATGAAACTAATTTGCATGTAATTTATCCAGTAATCCAAAGTAGGAAGTATAATGTCTTTCTTGCTCTTTGTTCTTCTTTCTGTACCTGATTTACTTCTTTTTGTTCCTCCTCCCGTCCTTCCTTCTTCCTTCCATTCCTTCCTGTTTACAACCTAAGTATAAGCCCTGCAGAGACACCAATATTATCTTCACCATTTAATAGTTTTGTGGAGATGGGTGATTTTTTTTCAGATACTTTCTTTTCATAACTAATAGAAAAGATTATTTAAGCCTTTGGGGAAGTACTTTTTTCAACAGCACTCTCTTGTCAGTAATCTAGATAAATTGCTAAGCAAGCACACTATCTCCTTGGTGAATCTATCTATGGGAACACTCACATAAGCTTGAAATTAGTATGCTTCTGGATATGAGCCTGTATTTCCTTCTTAATCAGACCTTTAGGTGGATAGTCAGACCTTTAGGTGGATAGAACTGAACAGACAGAATTTGCAAGCTGAATAATATTAACTCACAGAGTACATTCCTTTACACTTGCAAGAGAAATTGTCACTAAGTGGAAGGGAGATTTTTACTTAAATGCCACTGGTAACCTTCTGTCCTTATGCACAGGCACAGGGCTTTCTTGGTAATGGGCTGGTTTGTGGAACACTTGTCCCTTGATGCTGTTTCTGAGCTTTTAGGTCAGGAGACAGACAATTTACATCCACTTACCTGAAACTGTTTGTAGTCAAAGGCTACCTGTTTAGTCCCACAAAGCCTGACACTAACATGGCTTGATAAACAGGTAAGCAAGAAATACTGCACATTTCTTATACTCAGTCAAGAGAAAAAGCACAGAAACATAGTACTAGAAGACTGTGAGCTCAGTGGGTTTTTCGTGTTCTTTGGAAATGTCATCAGTGCTTAGTTGCAAAATCTTGCAATTTTCTTAGAATCCTAGAACTAATATTGATTCAAGATTTTTGTATATATATAAACATTTATTTAACATATCAAAAAGGATAAATATTTGATTATATTTTATGTTTATGTTATAATTTCAGAAAAATTAAAAATCAAATGATTTTGGGATAAACGATTCTTTTTCCAGGGATGGTGATGGAATTCCAGGCCTAGGGAGTGCTAGGCAAGTATTCGAGTATTAAGCTATACCTCTAGCCCAAACTTGAATATTTTTCATTTAAAAAAATATCAAAACTCAAGAAAATCATTTCTCTTTTGCCTCCTAAATGTGTGTTGAGCTAAATGAGATGTCACTTTAAGGAATATTGGAGCTACAATACTTACAGATCAGAGGCTTATTTTGATCAAGCTAAGAGTTTCAATGTTCTCACAATGGCATCTTTTCACCTAAATCACTAAGAAAATTTTAGACTTGTGCAAGTTTCTTTTTATCTGGTTATTTTTTTCTAGGTACACAGTTAAATCTATGAGACGTTTTTTTCCTTTCTTCTTCAGATAAATATTTATTGAACACATGTTTTATGACATATAATATCTGTTAGATACTGGAGTGAACAGAAGAGACATAATTTCTTTACTCCTAAAAATTTCTGTCCAGACAGAATATTTTAAATAGAGTAACAGTGAACCAATTAATATGTAAGATAATGTCAGATAGTGTTAAAACTGAAAAACAAAAGGAAAATATTAGGGAATAGAGAGAAGTGGGTGATGCTAAGTATGAGTAAGGAAACAAAGACTGTATGTTTTAAGATAAAAAATATAATTAAAGGCATGAATAAATGAGGGTCAACCATATTCATATTTGAGGGAAGATTTTCTAGGCATAGAGCAGGGGAAGTGCCAAGGGCCTGGGTGGAAGGATCATGTGATGTTTTCACAATGTAGGATGGGAGGACAATGGCTGGGATAGAGCTGAGGGAAGGGAAGAAGAAAGGAAAGATAATTAGTCTTGGAGGTAGAAAGGCAGTGGGACACAGTGGAAAAAAGGCTCAGGAGTTAGATTGTCCAGGCTCTAGTTACCATTTGCCAGTTATTTGTCCTATGTAAAATTGAAATCAGAATAACAGCCTTAAATAGAAGAGCAGCAATGAACGATTAAAAAGTCATAATTCTATTAATGTACTTTTAGAAAATAGGTTCACTGCTCTACTTTAATGTTCAAGCAATGAGAATTATCAGCAAAAGAAAAATGTAGCCTACTCACCACCCCAACCATTCCAGAATATACAAGCTTTGAAATAAAGCACCAAATAGTCATTATTTCAGTTGGTTTTTGTGGTTTTGAGCTATAAAGTTCATTCTAAGTATTGGGAGATTCACTATAAGAGTGGGGAAGGAGGGGGTACAATTCAGCAGAAACTGAAGGATCCTCCTTCTATGGGAGAAGTATTATGCAACTCCAGGAACTGACAGGTCTTTTATTCAACAAAGCACTTTACTGGCCATTTTGGCAATGAAGGTCCAAGCCTCCTGGACATTTAACCTAAAAGGAACTGTTTGCACCAAAAAAAAGATCACTAAATGGTTTTTCCACAAATACTGACTTCTCCACAGCTTGGGCAAAAGAGAGGGTAAACCAAAAGCAGTACTCATACCTGTAATCCCAGCTCTCTTGGAGGCTGAGGCAGGAGGATTACAAGACTGAGCCTAGCCTAGGAAATTTAGGATTTAGCAAGACCTTATCTCCAAAATTAAAAAACAAAAAGGCTTGAGGTTAATGCAAAAGCCCCAGGTTTAAACTTAAGTAACACAAAAAGAAAGTAGAAAGTGTTCAGGCTATGAGTAAATGGGGTTCACACAACTTAATTTGAAAAGGGCAGGCAGAAGAGTATAAAAGAGAGAATAGGTCCTAAAAGAGAAAGACCACATGTTCAATCCCATGTTGTTCTATGAATAGCAACTGTCCACACCTTTGCTCTCTTGCTAAACAGCTCCTTAATTCTCTTCTTCATATCACATCTAACTGGTTCAAAGTGAACAGTTTCATATAACTTCAGATCATACATGGCCATCGCATGGAAATATTTTTTTATGTTAATATTTTAAATTTAGCTTTTGCTTGCTTTTATGTGCAAATGCTAAGAAATGGAATTCCATTGGCTTGAATATAAGCTAAGCTTTGAAGGAGAGATGAAAGGTGGTGGAGAACAAATTGGAACAAGTGAGAAAGAAGGAATAGTGAAATGCTATTAACAGCAAAAGCAGGGATTTGGAAATCATGCCCAAGATACACTGAAAAGCAGATTTAGGAATAAGGGCTAAGTTGGAGAGACTTGAAATTGGAAAAAGAACAAAGAGTTAAGATATATTTCCTACTATTATTTAGGATAAGAGTAGAGAATTACTGTGTGATTCATTTCTACTTATTATATTCTGTCCTGTACAATAAAACAATATAATTTCATGTTCAATTATAAAAATAATTTATGCATGAATAGGAATCAGAGAAAGTGTATAGAAATCAGAGAAAGTAGCATTGTTTGTTTATTATACACTATTGAGGCCAAATTCATAGATTTCAAGTCCTCTCCCCTGAGATAAAAAACAATTATTAATGTAAAATTAAAATGTGGGAATGTTCACACTGGAAAAGGCCACTGACAGCACCAAATTCAATTCTTTCATTTTACAGCTGAGGATACTGAAGCCCAAGGAGAGAAATTGAGTTTATTGAGATCATAGTTCAGTTTGTAGCCTTTTTAAGAAAAGAATGCAGGATTCTTCTGTCTCAAGGCAATATTTCTATTACAAAAGGCTATCACTCTCTCATCACAATGGTATAAGCTTCAACAATGATGAAAAAAGAAAGGAAGGCAGGAAAAGAGAAATAAATTTTTTGTATTAGAGAGTTGTGTGCATTTCACCCTATTATAAGCACAGCTGTGCTCAGTGGCTGCTCCTACATTTTAATCTTCTGTTTTCTGTACCCAGCAGAACCCCCCCTACACACACACAGTTTGCAAAAATTACTTTCCCAGAGAACTCATGAATTGTGAAAAACCACTAATTTCAGATATAGACAGAAAAATGCCTATAAATGTCTGTTTTTATAGTTTAAACCCTAAGTATGTCTCCCACAGTTATGTCATTTATTTAATGAAATAAAATATAGTTTTGATTGTGGCAATATAGGACAGATGGGTCATAAGTAATATAGATGTCAGTAAGTAGCATTATCCAAAATGACTATCAACACATAGTGCTTTCCATGTGGAGATCCCACTGGATGATAGAAGGAAGTTCCTTAGGTGAAATCAGTGTGGTATTACTTCACATAGAACCTCATTATACCTTCACATAGAACCTCATTATACCTATCAAGAGTCATGTGCACAATGAACAGCGATAAGGAGTGATCACTGCCTAGCTCACACCAGACACTTCTGCTAATATGGCCTAAAATCAAATTAGCTTTTTTCTGGATCATGACAATGTTCATATCTCTTGACTTTATTGCAGATTAAAACAATATGCTAAACTTCTTCTATCAATACTTTATATTTATATAATTATATGTTTTCAATGTAAAGAATGATTTTTCAAATTTGGGGAACTGTCACTCAACCAAATATCTGATAAGCCAAGAACCTGAGAATATATTTAGCTTCCCCTTTTTTATTCCTATCTTATGTCATTCATAGAACTGCCTCGCATACTCTTTATAAAACTTCATTCAAATTTTCAAACCCAGCAAGAACAGATGGGTGCAGATGTATCACAAACTAGCAAAGTTACTATATATAAATGTGATTGAAAGAATAGCCTCAATTTGTAAAATCAAATAATTATTTTGGATCTATTTTTCTATACTATATTGCATATGAGAGAATTAAAAATTAAAAGAAACTCATTACATCCCAGGCTTAAAAATATTTAGTAAATATGTATCACAAGAAAACTCATAACTAAAATTAATTTGAAGCAAATACAAAGCAAATCCAAAATAGTAAAATGTGTATTAGTCTTAATTGTCCACAGAGGATATGTTTTAAGACTCTTTGTGAATGTCTGAAATCTCAGGTAGTATTGAATCCTATGTATACTTTATGTTTTCTTGTACTTATGTACTCAAACTTAATGGCTTTTCCTTCTTACCTATACACTTATCATAAAGAAAGAATAGCTTTAATTTTTTTTTAGTTTGAGGTGTGACTACAAAATTAGAGTGACTTTCTGTTTCTTAACAATTATGTGCATAAAATACTGTTGCTTACCATAGCGCTTAGCAGCATCACCATATTATTTTTTTTCTTATTAATTTGAGAACTTTTACTTTTTCACATAAAGAAAAGTTTATGGATTTTCTTTGGCTTAACTGAATTGCCAGCATCCTTATTCTTGTGATTTTCAACCATCACTAAGTAAAGTAAGGATTACTTAAACACAAGAACTGAATACCACAAGAGTTGATATAACAACCAGTATAGCTATTGAGTAACTGATGGAATGATAGCATATACAGCAGGTATACACCAGACACCAGAATAATTTATACGCTGGGCAAGATAAAACAGGACAATACAAGCTTTCATTATGCTACTTAAGCTAGGACACAATTAAAAATTTATAAATTATTTACTTTTGGAACTTTCCATACGATATTTTCCAGCTATAGTTGACTGCAGTCAACAGAAACAGTTGAAAGTGCAATGCAGATAAGAGGGCCTACTACAGAGTTGAAAGTTGCAGCACAAGAATTAAGGAGATACTCTAAAAGGGATGTGAGCAGATGTACAAAGCATTTTTGAAGAGTTTTGTCTGCATAAATTGGAAAACACATTCAAAAAGGCTTTCAAAAATGGAAATGAAACAGTGATCTTCCCATCACTAGAGATAGAAAAGCAGCATCTACTAATCATATTTTTAGTTATTATGGTGGAGTTCTTACGTTTTTTCTAGCAGTTCTGCTAATTGGCCTCTGGATTGTTTCTTAGTTTGATATCATATGTGCCCAGAAGTAAAGAATAAAATTAAAAAAAACCAAAACATTCCTTTCTGTGCAACTATAGTTAGAGAATAAAAAAAAAAGCAATAGGAAACAGTAAGTCTAACATACACTGGCTTATCAAAACTGGAAGAGATAGTAGCATATTATGTTAACAATGATTTGTTACATGACATGGAATTAATGAATGAGAAGTCAAGTTGCTGAGAGATTCACGCAGACCAAGAGCGTCAGACTAGATTTTTGAGAAAAAGGAATTGAGTTTAGCATTGAAAGAAAAGAGGAATGACAAACATAATGAATGGGATAAGGAGGGAGAATGAAAGATCATTTTCACTGACATCTTATCCTACTTGAAGACCTTATCCTTTTTAAGATGCTTGGCTGTCCCACAAATTGTCAGTGTCTTCAGGCTATTTCTAGATTGGTGGCTTTTTTCTTTTTTTTTTGTACCAGGGATCAAACTCAGGACCTTGCACTTGCCATGCAGGCACTGTGCCACTGAGCTACATCCTCGGCCCAGATTGCTGGCTTTTATCTAGCACTAGCTCACAGTTTCCATTGCATGCTGATTGCTAACTTGTTTTGATATCGTTAATATCCTATGGACAAAAATCTGTGGGATATGTTTCCTCTACTAATCCTACATAACATGCCAAATTTAGCTTTTGAAACTACTGATTTAATGCATAGCTACAGGTTTAAGAATCTAGTCAAGCCCAGGGGTCATGTCTGTTACACACAACCTGACAGTAAAGTTCAGTCACAACAGAAGTTGGTAATAATTAGTTACTGAAGATGTGCATATATTAGACAGTATACAGAAAACTATATTTTCCAAACATCGGCTCACTTAATTCATAATTTCGTGATGAAATTGCGAACTTTAATCTGCAAAGTCTAACATTAACACACTAACCTAAAAACACCATCAGTTTTCTCAGTTCATTCATTCAATTATTCATTAGAAGTATTATATATTAAGAACTGGTAGAGGGTGATCTATTTCAATCAAGAAAAATGTCCTCCCCTGTGTGACACTGGGTGATTTCTGGAGACAGTTTTGTTGATCACATCTGAGTTAGGTGGCTCCTGACTTTGGTTAGGAAGATGTCAGGAATGCTACCATTCCCAGGGCACCCCCTCAAAATAAAAGGTTATGTAGCATTACTCCTCAATAGCGCTGAGATTGAAAAATCATGATGTAAAGTTAAAGGATATAACGTCTAACAAATCAGACAGCCTCAGCCCAGGTGGAGCTCATGCCATTCGTTTAAAAGGCAGATATAAAATCAATAACCACAAAATTAAATGGATAGTTATTAAATGTGGTAAATTTCAGGAAGATAAAATATAGGATGCTATGAAAGAATAAAGATGAAGGGATTAATTTAGATTCTGTTGGAAAGAAGTACCTAGGAAGTCTCCTTGAGAAAACAGTATTTAAAATGCAATTTAATAGAAAAATAGAGATTCACACGGCTCAGTATGTGCGGAGGATCTGAAGAGCGAAAGAATATTACACGATGTAAGAGTAGAAATGAACAGTGACTCCCACCAGACCAGAGCAAACTGGAGTGTGCGTGGTGAGAGGTGTGGCTGGCCTCTGATTGTCTTATGTATATAAAGTCTTTTCTCTCTAATAAGGCTTCAGACTCCTGTGAGGAAAACATAAAAAATACAATATTTATTTTCTATCCTATGGAGGAGTTTGAACAATATTGGAGCATAATAGGTACACAATAATTTCTTGCTAACTTGACTTGTGCATTTTTTTGAGGAATCCAATTTCTAGATTGTATTATGCCTGTTTCCACTTTTGGGGAATGGTGGTGCATTTGACAATCTTTCTGATTAATTCAGGGATTTCTTCCAATAGCAGACCAAGCCTGAGTATTGCCATTTGTCAGGCAGTCACCGTGTCTGCAGGCTGCCTGGGGCTCCAGTGAGCTTTTTATATAAGCACTATTAGTAAATCATTTGTCAGCTGGACTTGTTTTAGAATTTGAATAAAAAACATAGATGTTGTTATTCCTCTTAAAAGATTCTGGCAAAATACCATTCTCTTCTCTATTGAGTATTTGTAAATTGGTTAAACAATAGAATAAATAGGCACTTTGCTATATGAAGAATTCACATTACCTTTAACACTGAATTATCACAACCATTTAATATCAAGAATAATGCATAAGTACTCATAAAATATTTTAACATAAAATAGAGAAAAAAGCTCTTTGTGACCTCACATTTTCTTTGTAAAACATTGTAATTATTACTAAGACAAGAATATTTAAATGGATCCGTTAGATACAAGGATGTACCTTGTGTACTTTTTTTGCTTCTTTGTTTGGGTTTTTTGTGTGTCTGTTTGATTTTCTTTTTGGTTTTTTTGGAGACAGGGTCTCCCTAAATTTTTCAGGCTGACCTTGAACTCACTATATAGCCCAGGCTGGTCTTGAACTTATGGCAATCCTCCTGCCACAATCTCCTGGCTGCTGGGATTACAGGCATGTGCCCCACCACACCCGGCTTGTATACTTTTGATTCACTTGAATTTATATTAGACTTTATGAAGTGAAGGTGTAAACCTTTTGAAATTACAAAAATTATTCACATTTCCAAGAAGTTATTATTGTCATATAGCTTTTTATCCTTTTAAATTAAAGTTAAGAGAAACACCTTACATGAATTGGTAGAATTTGCTTAATGCATAGAACAGGTAAATTGATATTTAAAATTTTACAAGAAGAATAGCATATTCCTATTATCATTAAAACAAAATACTTTCCATGAATATCTATTTAGTCTCCAGTTAAATATACAAAGCTTAAAATTCATTACATTACTTTCTTCAATGTTTCTTAGTGTTTTTAGCAACAACAGGTAAATAAATGATAATTGTAGGCTGGCACACATGACACATATGTACACATGCTCAGAGTCTTTTCATATAACTGTAGTATAATTTTGCTTTAGGTAGTATTTAAATTTAAGAGATTCAAAAATACCTCCCCCGTTAGCACTATGTTCTTTTTCTCTGTTCTCTTCATTCACAAATTGCTTGTTTTCTGGAGTTAGCACAATATTATCTCTCTAAGGCTGTAAAAATGGTATGATCAAACTTATCAAAAGGTCAGTTCAAGCTTATGTTCCTTTAGCCTCTTGCCACCCAGGGGGATAAGGTTCCTGATAGAAGACTATGTAATCACTACAGAGAATATTGGTGTTTAGAGGAATGAAAAGGAACAAAATATATGAAAAATTCATGGTCCTTCATTGGCATGCATACTATTCTTCAATTTTCATCAGACAGTAAATGAGAAGAACCTGAAGTCTTGTTTGTGTTAACAGAGCTCTTTTACATGCTGGACAGCCCCTGTAAATAAATGCTTAGCATGTCACAAAAAATTCTAATGCTGCATACAAGAATAGACTTTGCCACATTGAGGCCTAAATGTAGACAGTGATTTTCATGACTAGCCATTATTACTATACAATTTACTTCAATAAAGAAATGCATGGAAGAGGAGATGCATCGTGAAATGACGTTACCATATAGGGTGCAGAGGCAGGTGTGAGATTTCCAGTTCATTAGGCATGCTGATTACATCTAGCATTAAATTAATATAGAGAGATAAGAAGAAAAATATCAGTTCTGCAAGTCTATTTCAGAAAGCACTTTCTGCTTAATCTCTAAGCTAAGTGCTGCAGGTGAGGTTAAAAAATCTCCCATCTATAAAAACATTTAATGAACATGTTGAATTTCAGTGCAGTATTAGTGGCATACCTTAAATAAGGGGGTTTTTCTAAATGATAATCATCTTAAATCATATATATGTGAAAAAGCGGCGACCTGGGTGATTTCTGATATTAGAGAGGCATTACATGTTGGAGCTGAAAGTGACCTTAGAAACCATCTGAAACTGTCTGCTTCATTTTGCAGGTGATGAAACTGACACTGGTAGAGTCAAATGATTTCTCAAATTTTCATGATAAATTTCTGAAAGGTTTGTCCATTCTTTTTCACACTCTGCAAACCTATTTAGCTTTTTTATTATCCCAGAAAAAAATTAAATATCATACTTTTACATATAGAATTCAAATTTAAATTCTGTTTTGTTGATTTCCCAAGTATTTAGTGAGTAATTTACTGGTTAGGGTCATCCCAGAAACAAAAGAGCTTCTTAATGCAAATGCATAATCTATAGCTCCTTTTGGAGGTAGGCAAAATGTGCTACAGGACTCAATATGCATTTTGCAATGTATAAGAGACAAGCATTTTCATTTAGCTGTTGATCTGTTGCATTGAGGAAAGGATGTACTTTGGTTTGGTTTTTTCGCAGCTTCATTCTGCATGTTCCTCAGAGTGACACAAATAGACAGGTTCACAACAGATTTATTACTTAAAGTTCAACTGAAAAATTAAATGATATAGCTAAAAGTCATAGTCTGCCTGAACACCCACTTGCCATTACAGGAGTGAGAGGACTACAAAACCCAGAGTAATAAAGTGGTGAAATATTTGTGAGAAACATAGGCTGGGAAAAAAAATCATGAATTTGATCAGGTTTTACTGACCAAAACAACAAAATAATTCTTTAAAAATTCTACCTCATCCTTAAATTATTTGTCTTTTTCAGTGGAGAAAAGGCTTGTCCTTTCCAGTAATTTATTAGGTAGTCTGCTTTCATTTTCACAATGTGATAGAATTCATTAGTGGAACTTCCCATATTTGCTTAGATTGTCTGTGAGTATTAAAGAAAGCCAGTTTTCCCAGAGTGATATGTGGCCCTGTTCTACCAAACTGAAGGTTGAGACCTGAAGAACGTTTGAGATACACATTTTTAGGTGACATTGCATATAGGTCAACAATCTAAAGTATCTAAATAATTATTCTTGTAATAAATATTACAGAACACTAAATTTTGCTTATTGTATATTAAATACCTTAAGATAGTTTCTGAAATAAAATTGAATCCAAATCTTCCTTTTTGAAAAGAAGCCAAGTTTATTCTCTATTGAATACAAAGAAGGTCCTGAATTACACTTTATTAAAGGCATTTTTGTTTATGTCCCCATTATGTTGTTCAATACAACAATATAACGATTCCTGTATTTTTTAAATTTCCGCAATCAGGGCAAAATTATGAAGAAATAAATGTGTCTTCAGAATCTAAAAGATTTTAGTGAGTGTGAATAATATGCCCAAAGGTAAAACTAATCTTGTGTCTTATTGAATATGTGCCATCATTTTCTCCCCTTTATGATTAAGGAAAGAAGTTATTTCAAAAGAGCTGCAGGGTTTCTTATCCCAGCATACTTATGCAGTATGAGTGAAATACTCTGAAGAGAATAAAAATATTTTTACTGTGAGTGCCACCTGGATAATAAGTATATGTGATTACAAAAATATATCTTATGAAGTTTTACATCCTAAATCATTGAACTTTTCTAATGTGTTTCCAGTGGAACAAAACATAGAAAGAGATGCAATAGATAGCAATAGATTGTAAACAGATGCAGTAGTTCACTATTTCATCTATGAACCTCAAAGATCCCAATGTGTTTTTTCAGACTTACACTAACACAACATTGTTCTTTATGGTTGTCTGATTTGCTTATACTGTGGAATTCTTTTCTCATCTTCACAGATTAAAAGGAGAATGGATGTGATAGAGTTGTGTGAATCTTTTTTGATGAATTGAACCCCTAGTGGAAATTTAATAACTTCTAACATAAAATATTGATCCTCCTCTACTTATTCTTATGAAATTCTTTTAATATTATAGCATCTTATATTTTCATAGTTACAAGAAAAGCAAAATGTAAGGTTTAAGTCTGACTTTTAAGTTTCAGTGATTTATCGTTTGAAACACTGAAGGTTAAAATATTTTTTGCTTAATAATTATAGTAGCATTTAATGTGACAAAATCTTTAAATTACTCAGGGAAATAATGACCTTACATGGTCCCAATAGGATAACTCTCTTTTTTGCTTGCAGTTCTCTTTTTGCTACTTTCAGGTACAAAGAAAAGAGTGGCAGAGTTAGCAGAATCCATATATCTTAATTTGTCATCCTTTTCTCACATTCCTATAATATGACTCTTAGAAGATAAATCCTTTAAACAAGAAAGCACAACAACCATTCACCGCTTGAAAATATTGTTGCCCTAGATTTACTTGCTTATGGATTTAATAGTCTGTGGTAAGGTAGCAGAGAGCTATTCCCCACCGCAAACCTTAGAAATCAATTCTACCAAATATTTCCAAAATAAAATGGTATAATATGGTCAAACCAATGGCAGATCAGTATTATCATTTGATTTGCACTAATGTGAAATAAGAAAACAAGTGGAAACTTACATATGATATTGCTAAGTATTTGAAAATTATAAATCATCTTAATATGTATAAATTAAAATACATTTGAGTGTCTTAGTTTGACAAATGTATCTTCCTAATATCCTGAAAGAATTGATTTGAATTTAGAATTATTGAATTCTTCTGAATGTACCACTTAGCACTGTGATGTAGATGGAGCTGACTACTAGTACCTAATGATTTTTCTTTTCACTAAAGACTGGATCATATATTTAAAAATTGTTTGATTGCAATTATGGACATCCCAGACCTTATGTCCATTTTGTCTCTGTATCCCTAAAGAGAACTACCTCTTGTCTTACAAGTGGGAAAAGCAGAACCCTTCACAAAATAACACAGATGGGATCTGAGCTATTCTAAAGTCAGCTGGACAGAGTTCTAATATTTGTGATTTTAGATAGAGCTCCTAGCCAGCAGCATTAGTAAATGCTAGAATCGAGTTAGAAAAATGGAATCTGTTACCATACTTCAGAACTATAATCAGAATATGGATTTCAAATTATATGCATGAACATTTGAGAGCCATTGATGTAAAAGGTAAGGTTATGGGTATCATGCACACTAGATAGATAAGTACATCCTTAAGATTCTTGTCTATCACTAACTTCCTAGTCTAGACTATAAATCTGTATATACATGTTCCTATTCAATACTGTAACCACTGTGACTATTCTTTTGAATAAAACAGACTAATGGAATGTTCTAAGAAAGGATGTTGATAACTATGGAACCTGTCTGGGGGCAGAGGCTATATGAGAAATCCCTATCCTCTTAATTTTTTCTGAAAATAAAAGCTTGAATAACATTTATGTTCAGCGGTTGCAACATTTCTTAAAAAGTACATCTTTAATATTACAATTTTCTTTAACTCCCTCTTACTGATCTTTATTTTTTTATATCCTGCCTGAAAGCTTCTCTAAAACCTATCTTTAATTTTAAAAAGTTCTAATAAAACATCTTAAATACATTAGGAAATTGAAATACCCTCTCTCTTCCTGAGAAAGAATAATGATTTTAATAGAAGGCTCCCTTTAAACAAGCAAATGATTTTGTATAACTATAGAGATTTTAATATAAATTAACTAGTATTTGTTTCTGTTTAAAGGCACATGCTTATGTTCTGTTCTATACATGTAAACAGATATTTAAATACATGGAATATATAGGCAGCTGTCAAATATAGGCTGAAAGCCAGATGCCTGAATTCTGTTCAGCATTTTACTAGATTTCTAACACTGAAGAATACAAAGTTTTATTATTAGTTTCTTTTACAGTGTTTCCCTTTACATCCTGCCAATATTCATACATGTTTTGAAAAACAAAGTCAGTGTCACATTTGCAATCTCAGTTGCCTCATATGATTTTTTTAAATAAGACTGCTTGATATCCTAAAAATGTTAATGAATTTTAAATTAAATATATACATGTGAATGATAATCTTTCAAAATTATGTAATTGGTGAGACTTTTTAATGAAGAGTATTGAAATATATATATGTAAGAATAAAAATGAATGGGTTACTATTATTTCACCTTAAAAATTGCTTGGGGATTATAATATTTAGCATGCATAAACAAATGTTACCCATTTTAAATTATGTAACATGGTGTCAAAGTGTTGGTTTAGAAAACTTTTTGTGCTCTCTCATTTTTCTAGTTAAACTAGCCTATTTATTTCAAGTAATGCACAACTAAATTTAATAGTATTGTGTTTGGTAATTATATTTAATAGTTCAGTACAGTTTTAACTTCATTATTTATAATTACTTTCCTATTGACTAGAACATTCAAAATAAACTGTAGTTAGGGAATTTGAAACATTATGCCATTATAATGAGTAAAAATATAATTTATCACATCATTGCTACTTTTATTCATAATAATAATTTTATTTAACATATAAGATACAGAAATAGAGTATGGAGATAAAAATGGTGAAACAAGTATTTTAAAATTTTACAAAATAGAAAATAAATAATGGAATATATTTCTGTTTTTCCTAAAATGAGAGACTTGTTAGTAATTGATAACACTAAAGGAATAAAAGATATTTGGAGTTTTTACATTTTTGAAGGAAACAAATATTTGAATGTTATGATTGAGTAATAAGCAATATTTGATGTATTTTATTTCCTTCTACTTGTTAAAGAAGAACATAAAGGAAGGTATTTCAAAGAGATCAGTGTGTCAGTTTGAGTAGATGAAATATAAATACACAGATGACATGCGCATCCTTAGCTCTCCTATGTTTCAGCAGAAGTACCTGGGGACTTCAATAGTCTAGAGTTTCTTTTTTATTTCTTTTTTCTTTTTCTTCTTTTTTTTTTTGTCTAGAGCTTCTTCTTCAGCCCAATTCACACAAAGTGAACAGTTATGAAACCTAGGAAACTGTGGGCCCTAGGTCTTCCCTTCTACATAAAAATATGAAATGCTATTGACAGTCACTTCACCAAGGAAAATATGTAGGTGGCAAAGACATGAAAGAATGGATACATAAAAGAAGTTGGATATTAATACAAGAATCATGAAACAGAAATATACCTCAGAAACATATATTTATGTGTGCATACATGGTGAGTGTGTGTGCCTGTTTGTGTGTTTGTGCATTAGAAGATAAAAAGTTCAGTGCATTTGATGAATGCAAAAGTTATAAAGATCATTAAGGGATAAATTTAAAAGGCATAGAAAATAGGCTGAGGATAGATTGGAAAACAATACAGGTTTCACAATAAAAAAAGAATTTCTGGGTCATGACATATTTAGAGCTATTCTTTAGGAATTTCTAAGAAACATGCACCTTTGATTTAAACAAAGGATAGTGAATTTGGGAAGATCATTTATCAGGCAATTATAAAAGTGTAGGAAGAGCTAATAAAATCAAACTGAGATTAAAGGTAGTGACTGTGGAGGATATGATGATGAACAAGTTATGGTTTGTTCCAGAAGATACAGGTGAAATACAAGATAGTCTTTATGAAATAGTAGAAGCTTGGTAAGATGGTACAACAGAAATGAATAAAACAGGGCAGATTCTGAAAAATAATAGAAAATACAATATTAGGATACTGATTGGATCTACTCAAAAAGAGAAGCTAAGGATTTTGATTTCCCACACTGAAGGTCATTTGAGAATCATGCCAGAGAAATACATTTGATCAGAATTGAGTTCCTTCATGATATTCTGTTATGGAATGGGGGAAAGTCGCACTTTTTCAGGGTTGGGGCTAGTTTGTGACCAAAGAACTTTTAGAAATGTAGTTGACAGTATTATGGAAGGTAGCTAAAGCTAAGAAAAGACCCTATGAACCTTGTAATAAAAGCACAGATACTATAACACTCAGAGTGATTGATACAAATAAAAGGCAAGGAATAAATAAAGAAGCCTGCAGGAAAAATAAACACAGAGTGAGGGAAAATGGTGACAGAGTAGAAATCAGTGTCACGGGTCACTGTGTCCTGGCTGATGACAAGGACCAAAACAGGGTAGAAAAGCCATTTTATTGATTCTTAGCAGTTCAGATAAAAAATGAAACAATAGATTACATAGTTCTCCTTGCGTATTAGTGAGTAGTATTGCAATTATTAGGAGAGGCAGCTTTCCTGGGACATTGGGCAATATTCTTGATGGCTGATTTTCATTAAAAAAAATAAAACGGCGCCACTTATGAAAAGCAATAACTACCTAACGTGACAATTTAAAACATGACTCCCCCCTGACTGCTGGCACAAGATATGGGAGTGGGAGAAACTTTGCTGAGAAATCATGCCCCTAGGACCCAAAAGTTCAAGGCTGCCTTAGGCTCTGCATATCCCAATACCAGAGGCATGTTATGGCAGATTAAGCACAAGATGAAATTCAATCCAACGAGCAATGCACATGTCGCAGGACCTAACAACATCGGGTATATTACTTAAGGTCATTTCAAGGAAGAAATTACATGAAATTTTTACTTTATAACACTAAAAGAAGGTGTTTTAGTCACTAAAGAAAAGAAATTTAGGTAAGAAATCAAGCAACCAGCAAAGGAAAATATTGAGAAAGAGTAAGGATAGTTTTAGACTGTATTTTAGTACTTTAATTATCAGTTCTTTCATTTTAATTAGTATTGCCTACACTTAAACCATTCTTTTCTCTTGTTGATTTTTTAATTTTTAAATTTGGTCTGAAGAATTCATCAACTAAAATACCAGTTCATCCAAAGGATCCTATGTATATGTGAAGAATGATTGCAATAAATTTCCCTGCGGTTATTCATCACCAATTCTTTTCTTTTCCTGAAGAAAGCTCATTAAATTAATAATACTGAAAGAATTAAAATTAAAGAGAATTAAATTGATAATACTGAAAGAGAATACAGTTCTGCTCTTTCTCTCTCTCACTCCACGGATGGTTCTGAAAGACATTTTCTTGGAGAAGGATGACTATCTTTGTTGGTTTTCTGAAGTTCTAGAGTCACTTTTAGTATCTCTTAAAACTTTTAATATCTTTAAAGATAACAGGTTCCTTTTTTTCAATCCAAGAGGAAGTTTGTTTTTGTTGTCACCCACTATGACAACAGTGACAAGAGTAAATTAAAACAAAATAAAAATAAAGTAAAAAATTAGTGTGCTTTATAAATTTAATTCTGTCTCCCCTCCCTCAGTTTATATGTTGAACTGCTGACCACGTCTTGGCTGGAAATAAGGCCTCTGAAGAGGTAACTAAGGTTAAATGATGTCATAAGGCTGGAACCCTAACAAATAGGACTGATGTAAGAGGAAGAAACCTCACGGTATAAAGAGAACAGGCCATGTGAGGACACAGCAAAATGGATGTATGAGAGACAAGAAGGTAGCCCTCAGGAGAAACCGACCTTGTTTCATCCTGGATTTCCAACCTGCAGAACTGTCACAAATAAATTTTGTTTTTTTAAGCGACAGTCTGTGGTATGATATCACGGCAGCCCAAGTTGACTGATAGAGTATATAAATTTTAAAGTATTCAATATAAATATGCCAATAATAAACTAAAATGCTATTTATAAAAATCAATGTATATTTTTCTTCATTGGTTCTATTCTTTATTTGCTGTGTAGCTTGTGTAGTCTATGCACACCTACCGCTATTCTGGCAAACTATCCTGGCACATGAAGGGCAATAATCAGGTCTTCTTTGAGTCAATGGGGTGCTCAGTCCTTTGTTATTCTAATTGTACATATCCTGAGACACATAAAATGAGAACTAATTGGCCCTAAATTGAACATTTTCTGTCTTTCCCCTTTATTACTGTTGTATTGCCAGAGTTTAGTACCAGATACATAGAATTCCACCTCCTAAAATATGCTAAAATAATGATTGAAGATTCTTTTCTTTCATAAAGCATGAATAATTTGCATTTATTAAGTTAAATCTTTTGTTAACATTAGATAGATTAACAAATTTCTATTTTCATAATAGCACTTTATTTCAATTGATAAAGATATTTCATACATACATATATAATTTGTCTTGCCATTTTATAGTTAGAAAGACTATCAAAGGTGCATTAGATGGAAAGCTGAACTTCTTTCTGATTAAGGCCTTAACCTTGTTCTTCATTCTGGTGTGTCTCCTTTGCTCAACTTTCTCTTTCATTTTTTTAAAATCCTACTTCTATTATAAAAGAGTTCTATATTAGCAGTGCTGTTACTGAGACTCACAATGTGCTCCTATCATATCATGAAAAATAATGATAAACATCATCATTCCATCATTAATTCTCTTTTTGCT